>NC_092054.1:39518092-39818092 GCF_003086295.3 Arachis hypogaea | reverse complement strand
CTACAGTGAAGGAGGACTCGTGAGTGCTCAGAAAGACATAATGGTACATGATCTGTGCCCATACGTGAGCCTCTAAGGTAAGTGCAGAAGCCGATATTCCCTTAGGTCGGGAACGATGGTATCCATAAATCCATCTGCTGCCAGGTAGTGCGATAACTCTGAGAACAGCATCCCAGTCAAATTGGTATGTCTGGCACTTGAGTGAGGCCTCTTGAAATGTGTCCAGTCCTTCCGGAGTAGGGGGGAGATCTAGAGCTCGTTGAATGGCCTCTTCTGTAACGGGAACTTGCTTCTGATGGACATAGACAGACTGCAGGGTTGGCAGGTAAAAATTAGAGTAGAACTTGACTACCCAGGAAAGATTAACCTGACATGGCTGTCTCTGTAGAAATCCCCATTGTCGTCGCTCAATTCGTGGCTCAACAAATTCAGCAATACGGGTCGGAAGAATAAGAAGGTATTCGTTGTTGTAACTCCTTTCTGCCAGGATGGGGAACATCTGCTCACAGTAGCGGTTAGTAAATCGCGCAGTGTTCTTTGCTGGGAAGGCTTTCTCTTTTTTTATCAACCTTTATAATCCTCTTAATTTTTTTGTTCAGGGCTTAACTGCAGTTGAAGATGGCTCTGCCACTAATGCTCTTTTTGTTCCTCTCCTTACTGTTGATTTGGGAGTAGCTTTCTCTTTTCCTTTCTTGGTGGCCATCCTGAAAGGGAAAGAGTAAGGATGTTAAAACTTCAAGGGTAGAGCAAGGGAGAGAACGCAAAAGGTGGTAATTAATGCACATTAAAGATGAATGATGTTAACACATGGTCATGACTACATGTGAAAAATCATCAATGGAAATATAGCAAGTGCATATGATGACAATTAAATGCAAGGTGTTTATTGGCATGCCGGCAAAGGCATGAGTAGCATAGATCAAGCATTCAATGTCCAAGTTAGATTACCAAGCCTTTCAAACTAATAAGCTGTTTGTAATAACAATTATATTTAAATAATATAATATAAAAAGGGTTTTGTGAAAAGCAAGCATTTAGAGTAGTAGAATAAAAGATATCGAAAAATAGTACACAATGCCATACAGGTGTTTTCACAAACACAGCATGCATGGTAAATAAGCTATTGAAAGTATTAAATTGAACATGCAAGCAACCCTATAAAATTAATATATAATTGCCAAACAATTCCTTAACAATCAACAAGCAAATCATAAGAAATAATAATGACCCAAATAAATTTCCAACACCAATTAAAAGAAAAAGAAAGAAAAAGAAAACATGGATAATGAGAGTAAAAAGAAGAAGAAAAGAAGAGGAAAACATAAAAACAAGAAGAAGGATAGAAAAGTAAGGAGGGAAGAAGAAAAGAAAAACCTTGATAATGGTGGTGAGAGAGAGAAAGTAGAAAGTGAGAAAGAAGGAAGAAGGAAGAAAGAAATAAGAGGGGAAAAGAAAAAGTAGGATTTGGGGAAGAGAAAGATAAGATATTTTGGCAGATATGGATATGTTGTGCGGCACAAGCGACACGAACACATGGGGTACGCGTTCGCGCGAATGGCACTTATAGGAATCGATGCGGACGCGTCGGTCATGCGGACGCATGACTCGTTCGGTGCTACTGGCGCGAGGGCAGTCTCGCGCCCGCACAACTCTCTGTTCGAAACTCATTGTTGCCAAATTTCAAGGTGACTCATTCGCGTGGTGGACGCGATCGCGTGAATGGCCAAGACTGGAAAATGACGCGGACGCGTGGGGCACGCATTCGCGTGGTAGGGCTTGTGCGTCTAGCATCATTCCGGCCCCAGTCTAGCGTAACATTCTGCCATACACCCTTTCTTACGTCGATTATTAGGGCACGCGTTCGCGTGCTTGACGCGGACGCGTGGGGTGCATTTTTCCCACATGACGCGGACGCGTGGGTCGGATTGTGCCAAAGGCACGCCTCTAGCCACGCTTTCGCGTGACTCTCTGTTCGATTTCTTTGTCTTCCTTACGCACTTGTGACGCGGGCGCGTCAGTGACGCTGTCGTGTCGCGTGGTTTTTTTTTATGCAAATGAAGATGCAAACTATATGTGCTAAGAAAGAGAAGAGTTATTGAAAGAGAAAACTAAGAAGAAAGAAAGGAACGATCATACCGTGGTGGGTTGTCTCCCACCCAGCACTTTGCTTTAACGTCCTTAAGTTGGACGCTCCACTAGCTCAGTCTTCTGCTATTGGTGGATCCTCTAAGAGGAAGATCTCTAGCTCCTTGTTTTTCGTCACCTTCTCACCATGATATAGCTTTAAGCATGTCCATTAACTTTGATGAATTCAGAGCTTGAAGGATGACTCAGGTGGAAAACTCCGTATGGCTCGACCTTCTCTACTCTATATGGACCTTTCCATCTTGATCTCAACTTGCCTGGCATGAGCCCCAGTCTAGAGTTGTAAAGGAGGACTAAGTCTCCAGGTTGGTATTCTCTCCTCTTGATGTGCTTATCATGCACAGCCTTCATCTTTTCCTTGTACAGCCTCGAGTTCTCATAAGCTTCTAGGCGAAGGTTTCTAATTCTTGCAGTTGCAACTTCCTTTCAGCTCCAGCTTTCTCAAATCCCATGTTGCACTCCTTCACTGCCCAAAAGGCTTTGTGCTCTACCTCAACTGGGAGGTGACAGGCTTTTCCATAAACTAAGCGGAAGGGACTCATCCCAATGGGTGTCTTGTATGCTGTTCTGTATGCCCAGAGTGCATCTTGTAGTCTGGTGCTCCAGTCTCTTCTATGAGGTTTGACTATCTTCTGTAATATACGCTTTATCTCTCTGTTAGACACCTCGGCTTGCCCATTAGTCTGGGGATGGTAGGCTGTTGCTACTTTATGAATTATCCCATGCTTCTTCAGTAATCCTGTTAGTCTCCTGTTACAAAAATGGGTGCCTTGATCGCTCACGATTGCTCGTGGTGATCCAAAGCGACAAATAATATGGTTTCTAACAAAGGAAACAACAGTGTTAGCGTCATCAGTGCGGGTAGGAATTGCTTCCATCCATTTAGAAACGTAATCTACAACTAACAATATATAAAAATGACCATTAGAATTTGGAAATGGACCCATGAAGTCAATGCCCTAAACATCAAAATTTCACAGAAAAGCATAATCTGTTGAGGCATCTCATCCCTCTTGGATATATTACCAAACCTTTGGCATGGGGAACAAGATTTACAAAATTCAGCAGCATCTTTAAAAAGAGTAGGCCACCAGAATCCACAGTCTAAAATTTTTCTAGATGTTCTTTGAGGGCCAAAATGTCCTCCACTCTCAGATGAGTGGCAGGCCTCTAAAATGGACTGGAATTCTGATCGAGGCACACACCGTCTAATTACCTGGTCAGCGCCACACCTCCATAAATATGGGTCATTCTATATATAATATTTGGACTTGCTTTTCAGCTTGTTTCTTTGATGCTTAGTAAAGGTTGGAGGAAAAGTGCGGCTGACTAGATAATTAGCTACAGGCGCATACCAAGGGACTACTTCAGATACTACTTGTAAGTTGTCGAATGGGAAATTATTATTTATAGGAGTGGAGGTATCCTTAATGTGCTCAAGGTGACTCAAGTGGTCTGCCACTAGATTCTGGTTACCACTCCTATCCTTAATTTCTAAATCAAATTCTTGTAGTAGCAGTATCCAACGTATAAGCCTTGGTTTGGACTCCTTTTTAGCTAATAAATACTTTAGAGCTGTGTGGTCTGAGTACACTACTACTTTAGTACCAAGTAAATAGGCTCGGAATTTATTTAGAGCAAAAACAATAGCAAGAAGCTCTTTCTCAGTAGTAGTGTAAGTTGACTGAGCAGCGTCTAAAGTTTTAGACGCATAAGCAATGATGAAAGGGTCCTTACCTTCGCGCTGAGGCAGTGCTGCTCCTACTGCATGATTGGAAGCATCGCACATGATTTCAAATGGCTGGCTCCAGTCTGGTCCTCTCACAATTGGAGCTTGAGTCAGGGCGGCCTTCAGCTTATCAAACTCTTGTTTGCAATCCTCTCTGAACTCGAACTCAATATCTTTCTGCAGTAGTCTGGATAAGGGTAGTGCTACCTTACTAAAGTCCTTAATGAATCTCCGGTAAAAACCTTCATGGCCAAGGAACGAACGGACTTCCCTCACAGAGGAGGGGTAAGGTAAACTAGAAATAACATCCACCTTTGCTGGATCTACAGAAATGCCAGTATTAGACATAACATGTCCTAGTACAATCCCTTGTTTTACCATAAAGTGACATTTTTCAAAATTCAATACAAGGTTCGTACTAACACATCTATCTAATAATCTAGATAAACTATCTAAGCAAAGGCTAAATGAATCACCATAAATGCTAAAATCATCCATAAAAACCTCCATACAGTTCTCAATAAGGTCAGAGAAAAGACTCATCATGCACCTTTGGAAAGTAGCTGGTGCATTGCATAAGCCAAATGGCATTCTCTTATAAGCATAAGTTCCAAAGGGACATGTAAAAGTAGTCTTTTCCTGATCTTCAGGAGCTATATGAATTTGAAAATAGCCTGTATAACCATCTAAAAAGCAATAATGGGATTTACCTGACAGGCGATCGAGCATCTGATCAATGAATGGCAAGGGGTAATGATCCTTGCGAGTGGCTTGGTTGAGACGCCTATAGTCAATGCAAACTCTCCATGAATTCTGCACTCTAGTTGTCAAAAGTTCTCCATGCTCATTTTTTACTATTGTGATTCCAGATTTCTTGGGCACCACTTGTACTGGAATGACCCATTCACGATCTGAGATGGGGTAAATGATATCTGCTTTAAGTAGCCTGGTCACTTCTTTCTTGACAACTTCTAAGATGGTGGGATTCAATCTTCTTTGAGGTTGACAGACAGGCTTTTCTCCCTCTTCTAGGAATATTCTGTGCTCACAAACTTGAGGGTTGATGCCTACTATATCCGCTAGGCTCCATCCAATTGCTTTCTTGTGTTTTCTCAGCACACTGAGTAGCTGTTCTTCTTGTTGAGAAGTGAGTTCCCGTACAATGATAACTGGAAACTTCCCTCAAGGTAAGCATACTTGAGGTGTAGAGGGAAGGGCTTTAATTCTAATTTCTGCTCATAGCCAGGCTCTAGATTATCTGTAGCTGGTGATAATGGTGAAGTGCCCTCATTGTCCTCTGAAAATGTCCCCACACTTGGACCTTGTCCTGTGTACTTCTCTTCTAATTCCTCCTGGTGAACTTCAGCCACGGTTTCATATATGATGTCACACTGGGAGATAGAATGATCATCCGGAGGGTGCTTGATAGCTTCATTTAAACTGAATTTCACTATTCTGCCATCTATTTCAAAAGAATAAGTTCCTGAAAATGCATCCAACTTGAACTTTAAAGTCTTCAGGAATGGTCTTTGATGAGCGGATAATTTATACGCTTTTTGGCATTGTTTTTAGTATGTTTTTAGTATATTTTAATTAGTTTTTATTATATTTTTATTAGTTTTTAAATAAAAATCACTCTTCTGGACTTTACTACGAGTTTGTGTATTTTTTTGTGATTTCAGGTATTTTCTGCTTGAAATTGAGGGACCTGAGCAAAAATCTGATTCAGAGGCTGAAAAAGGACTGCAGATGCTGTTGGATTCTGACCTCCCTGTACTCAAAGTGGATTTTCTGGAGCTACAGAATCCCAATTGGCGCATTCTTAATTGCGTTGGAAAGTAGACATCCTGGGCTTTCCAGCAATATATAATAGTCCATACTTTGCCCAAGATTTGATGGCCCAAATAGGCGTTCCAAGTCAGCTCAAGAATTCTGGCGTTTAACTCCAAAACTGGCACAAAAGCTGGAGTTAAACGCCCAAACTGGCACAAAAGCTGGCGTTTAACACTAAGAAAAGTCTGTGCACATGGAAGCTTCAATGCTCAGCCCAAGCACACACCAAGTGGGCCCGGAAGAAGATTTCTGCATTAATTACTGATTTCTGTAACCCTAGGCTACTAGTTTTCTATAAATAGGACCTTTTGCTATTATATTTTTATACTTTTGATACACTTGATATACTTTGATAGACCTTTTCACGTTTGGGGGCTGGCCTCATGGCCATGCCTAGACCTTGTTCTTATGTATTTTCAACGGTGGAGTTTCTACACACCATAGATTAAGGTGTGGAGCTCTGCTGTTCTTCATGAATTAATACAAAGTACTATTATTTTTCTATTCAACTCAAGTCTCTTTCTTCTCCAAGATATTCATTCGTTCTTCAACTTGATGAATGTGATGATCCGTGACACTCATCATCATTCTCACCTATGAACATGTGCCTGACAACCACCTTTGTTCTACTAGCAATGGCTTGAATGCGTATCTCTTGGGTTTCTAATCTAAGATTGGAACCTTCGTGGTATAGGCTAGAATTATTGGAGGCCATTCCTGAGATCCGGAACGTCTAAACCTTGTCTGTGGTATTCTGAGTAGGATCTGGGAAGGGATGACTGTGACGAGCTTCAAACTCGCGATTGTGGGGCGTGTGACAGACGCAAAAGGATCAATGGATCCTATTTCGACATGATCGAGAACCGACAGCTGATTATCCGATGTTGTGACAGAGCATCAGGACCATTTTCACTGAGAGGACGGGAAGTAGCAATTGACAACGGTGATGCCCAACATAAAGCTTGCCATGGAAAGGAGTATGAATGATTGAAAGAAGGCAATAGGAAAGCAGAGGTTCAAGGGGATCAAAGCATCTTCATACGCTTATCTGAAATCCACCAATGAATTACATAAGTATCTCTATCTTTATTTTATGTTTATTTTCATCAGCTTAAACTCCATAACCATTTGAATCCGCCTGACTGAGATTTACAAGATGACCATAGCTTGCTTCAAGCCGACAATCTCTGTGGGATCGACCCTTACTTATGTAAGGTTTATTACTTGGACGACCCAGTGCACTTGCTGGTTAGTTGTGCGGAATTGTGAAAAAGTGTGATTCACATTTGAGAGCTCCAAGTCTTTGGCGCCATTGTTGATGATCACAATTTCATGCACCAAGTTTTTGGCGCCGTTGCCGGGGATTGTTCGAGTTTGGACAACTGACCGTTCATCTTGTTGCTTAGATTAGGTACTTTTCATAATTTTTAAGAATGAATTCTAGAGTTTCAAGGTAATGTTCTTATCATCACAAAAGCTGATTGATTCTCATTAATTTAGCTATTGAATATAATGTCCTACTGAAACTTGGCCAAACATGTCTAATCTTTTTAGACTGAAGCTTTAGACTAACATTGCATGATTCCTGGAATTCTCATTAAAAGTTTTGATTCTCTTTATTTTCTTTTCACATAATTTTCGAAAAAATACAAAAAAAATTTATAAAACCATAAAAATAAAAAATATTTTATGTTTCTTGTTTGAATCTAGTATCAATTTTTAAGTTTGGTGTCAATTGCATGTCTTTATCCTTCTAATTTTTGAAAATTTATATATATTGTTCTTCATTGATCTTCAAGTTGTTCTTGATGATTTCATTGCTCTGATCTTTAAATTCTATTGTTTTGTGTGTTTTATTGTTTTTCATATGCATTCTCAATTTCTTAGTGTCTCTTATATGAAAACTTTTAAGTTTGGTGTCTTGCATGCATTGTTTATTTGATCTTAGTTGCATTTTTTATTGTTTCTCATCATCAAAAATTCAAAAATATTTTCAAAACTATGTCTTTTCAAGTCAATAATACAGATAATTGAAGATTCAGAATATTCAGTAGAGAAATCAAACAGAAAAAGCTGGGCGTTCAGAACGCCCAGTGAAGAAGGAAAACTGGCATTTAAACGCCAGCCAGGGTACCTGGCTGGGCGTTTAACGCCCAAAAAGGTAGAGTTTTGGGCGTTAAACGCTAGAATGGGCACCATTCTGGGCGTTTAACGTCAGGATGACACTAGAGGGAAGATTTTGTTTTTAATTCACATTTTTTTCAAGTTTTCATAATTTTTCAAAATCAAATCTTTTTCAAATCATATCTTTTCAATCATATCTCTTTCAAAATCAATTTCTTTCCATTTTATATTTATTTTCACTATTTTCAAAAATCCTTGCTTCAATTCAAGATTTACTTCAAAAATTTTCAAGTTGTTACTTGCCTATTAAAAAAGGTTCAAACTTTAAATTTTGAAATCATATCTTTTAATTTCTTGATAGTCAAGTAATCAAATTTAATTTTAAAAATTTTCTTTTTCTCAATTGATTTTCAATCATTTCTTTTCAAACATATCTTTTCAATCACATCTGTTTCAAAATTAATTTTTTTCAATCATATCTTTTTCTAATTTCAAAATCTTTTTCAAAAATCACTTTATTTCTTTACCAATCTTAGTTTTCGAAAATCTCAATCAAATTTTCAAATTTCTTTTTAATTATTTCAAAATTTTTTTAATTTATTTTCGAAAATTCTTCCCCTCTTTTCACATCCTTCTATTTAAGGGACTAAGACACCTCATCAAGGTACAATTCAAACTCTATCCCTCTTGATAAAGTTCGAATTCCCTCTTCTTCACCTCCTTCTTCTATTCTTCTTTTCTTCTGACACTTCAAGGAATCTCTATACTGTGACATAGAGGATTTCCTACTTTCTTGTTCTCTTCTCTTTCATATGAGCAGGAGCAAAGATAAAAGCATTCTTGTTGAAGCTGATCCTGAACCTGAAAGGACCTTGAAGAGAAAGCTAAGAGAAACTAACACACAACTCTCTCTAGAGGGCCTAACAGAGCTCTTCAAAGAAGAAGAAACCATGGCAGCCGAAAATAACAACAATGCCAACAATGCAAGGAAGGTGCTTGGTGACTTTACTGCACCTACTCCTGATTTCTATGGGAGAAGCATCTCTATCCCTGCCATTGGAGCAAACAACTTTGAGCTTAACCCTCAATTAGTTTCTCTAATGCAACAGAATTGCAAGTTTCATGGACTTCCATTGGAAGATCCTCATCAGTTCTTAGCTGAGTTCTTGCAAATCTGTGACACTGTCAAGACCAATGGGGTTGATCCTGAAGTCTACAGACTTATGCTCTTTCCTTTTGCTGTAAGAGACAGAGCTAGAACATGGTTGGATTCACAACCTAAGGAAATCCTGAACTCTTGGGAAAAGCTAGTCAATGCCTTCTTGGCAAAGTTCTTTCCACCTCAAAAATTTAGTAAGCTTAGAGTGGAAGTCCAAACCTTTAGACAGAAGGATGGTGAATCCCTCTATGAAGCTTGGGAAAGATACAAGCAATTGATCAGAAGATGTCCTTCTGACATGCTTTCTGAATGGAGCATCATATGTGTTTTCTATGATGGTTGTCTGAACTATCCAAGATGTCACTGGATAGCTCTGCTGGAGGATCTCTTCATCTGAAGAAGCCGCCTACAGAAGCTTAGGAACTCATTGAAATGGTTGCAAATAACCAATTCATGTACACTTCTGAAAGGAATCCTGTGAATAATGGGTCAACTCAGAAGAAAGGAGTTCTTGAGATTGATACTCTGAATGCCATATTGGCTCAGAATAAAATATTGACTCAACAAGTTAATATGATTTCTCAGAGTCTGTCTGGAATGCAAGCAGCAACAGGCAGTACTAAGGAAGCTTCCTCTGAAGAAGAAGCTTATGATCCTGAGAACCCAGCAATGGAAGAGGTGAATTACATGGGAGAACCCTATGGAAACACCTATAATCCTTCATGGAGAAATCATCCAAATCTCTCATGGAAGGATCAACAGAGACCTCAACAAGGTTTCAACAACAATAATGGGGAAAAAAACAGGTTTAGCAATAGCAAGCCTTTTCCATCATCTTCTCAGCAACAGACAGAGAATTCTAAGCAAAACTCCTCTGACTTAACAACCATTGTCTCTGATCTAATCAAAACCACTCAAAGTTTCATGACTGAAACAAGGTCCTCCATTAGAAATTTGGAGGCACAATTGGGTCAGCTGAGTAAGAAAATTACTGAACTCCCTCCTAGCACTCTTCCAAGCAATACAGAAGAGAATCCAAAAAGAGAGTGCAAGGCCATAACCACATCTCACATGGCCGAACTTGGAGAGGAGGAAGAGGCAGTGATTCCCACTGAGGAAGACCTCAATGGACGCCCACTGACCTCCATGGAGTTCCCTAATAAGGAACCTTGGGAATCTGAGGCTCATTCTGAGACCATAGAGATTCCATTGAATTTACTTCTGCCTTTCATAAGCTCTGATGAGTATTCTTCCTCTGAAGAGGATGAAGATGTTACTGAAGAGCAAGTTGCTAAGTAACTTGGAGCAATCATAAAGCTAAATGCCAAGTTATTTGGTAATGAGACTTGGGAGAATGAACCCCCACTGCTCATCAAAGGATTGGATGACTTGACTAGGCAGAGATTACCTCAAAAGAGACAGGACCCTGGAAAGTTCTCAATCCCTTGTACCATAGGCACCATGACCTTTGAGAAGGCTCTGTGTGACCTAGGGTCAAGCATAAACCTTATGCCTCTCTCTATAATGGAGAAGCTAGGGATCATTGAGGTACAAGCTGCAAGAATCTCACTAGAGATGACAGACAATTCAAAGAAACAGGCTTATGGACTTGTAGAGGATGTCTTGGTAAAGGTTGAATACCATTACATCCATGCTGATTTCATAATCCTAGAAACTGGGAAGTGTATGGATGAATCCATCATCCTTGGCAGACCCTTCCTAGCCACAGCAAAAGCTGTGATTGATGTTGACAGAGGAGAATTGATCATTCAAGTGAATGGAGACTCCCTTGTGTTTAAAGCTCAAGGATATCCCTCTGTCACCATGGAGAGGAAGCATGAAGAGCTTCTCTTAATACAGAGTCAAACAGAGCCCCTACAGTCAAACTCTAAGTTTGGTGTTGGGAGGCCACAACCAAACTTTAAGTTTGGTGTTAAACCCCCACATTCAAAATCTAAGTTTGGTGTTGGGAGGTTCCAACATTGCTCTGAACATCTGTGAGGCTCCATGAGAGCCCACTGTCAAGCTATTGACATTAAAGAAGCGCTTATTGGGAGGCAACCCAATTTTTACTTATCTATGTTAAATTTCTATTTTCTATTGTTATTTTATGTTTTCTGTAGGTTGATGATCATGTGAAGTCACAAAAACAATTGAAAAAGAAAAAACAGAAAGAAAAAACAGAATAAAAAATAGAACACCCTGGAGGAGACAGTTACTGGCGTTTAAACGCCAGTGAAGGTACCAGAATGGGCGTTAAACGCCCAGTCTGGCATCATTCTGGGTGTTTAACGCCAGAAAAGGGCACCATACTGGTGTTTAACGCCAGGAATAGGCAAGAAGATGGCGTTAAACGCCAGAAATAGACAGTAGCCTGGCGTTTAACGCCAGGATTGGCCAAAAGGGGGGCGTTTTGCACGCCACTTGGTGCAGGGATGAGATATCCTTGACACCTCAGGATCTGTGGACCCCACAAGTTTCCCACCTACCCCACCTCTCTCTCTCTTCTTCACCCATTCACCAATCACCTCAATACCTCTTCCCCAAAAATCCCTCACCTATCAAATCCCACCATTCTCTTCACCACTCACATCCATCCTTCATAAAACCCTACCTACCTCACCATCCAAATTCAAACCACTTTCCCTCCCAAACCCGCCCTCTATAGCCGAAACATACACACCCCTCTCACCCCTATATAAACCCATCTTCACTCCTTTATTTTCACACAACCTAAACACCACTTCTCCCCCTTGGTCGAAACACAAAGCCTACTCCATATCCTCTATTTCTTCTTCTTCTACTCTCTTCTTTCTTCTTTTACTCGAGGACGAGCAACCTTCTAAGTTTGGTGTGGTAAAAGCTAAAGCTTTTTGTTTTTCCATAACCATTTATGGCATCAAAAGCCAGAGAAACCTCTAGAAAGAGGAAAGGGAAGGCAAAAGCTTCCACCTCTGAGTCATGGGAGATGGAGAGATTCCTCTCAAGGGTGCATCAAGACCACTTCTATGAAGTTGTGGCCAAGAAGAAAGTGATCCCCGAGGTCCCTTTCAAACTCAAAAAGAATGAGTATCCAGGGATCCGACATGAGATCCGAAGAAGAGGTTGGGAAGTTCTCACCAACCCCATTTAACAAGTCAGAATCTTAATGGTTCAAGAGTTCTATGCCAATGCATGGATCACCAAGAACCATGATCAAAGTGTGAACCCAGACCCTAAGAATTGGCTTACAATGGTTTGGGAGAATTACTTAGATTTTAGTTCGGAAAATGTAAGGTTGGCATTCAATTTGCCTATGATGCAAGGAGATGCACACCCCTACACTAGAAGGGTCAACTTTGATCAAAGGTTGGACCAAGTCCTCATGGACATATGTGAAGAGGGCGCTCAATGGAAGAGAGATTCAAGAGGGAAGCCGGTTCAACTAAGAAGGCATGACCTCAAGCCCGTGGCTAGGGGATGGTTGGAGTTCATCCAATGCTCAATCATTCCCACTAGCAACCGGTCCGAAGCTACTATAGACCGGGCTATCATGATACATGGCATCATGATTGGAGAGGAAGTGAAAGTTCATGAGGTTATATCCCAAGAACTCTACAAGGTGGCGGACAAGTCCTCTCCTTTGGCAAGGTTAGCCTTCCCTCATCTCATTTGTCACCTTTGCAATTCGGTTGGAATTGAGATAGAGGGAGACATTTTCATTGATGAGGACAAACCCTCACTAAAAAAAGGATGGAGAAAACAAGAGAACCTCATCAAGAGCATGAGGAAATTCTTCATCATGAAATCCCTGAGATGCCTCAAGGGATGCATCTTCCTCCACAAAACTATTGGGAGCAAATCAACACCTCCCTAGGAGAATTAAGTTCCAACATGGGACAACTAAGGGTGGAGCACCAAGAGCATTCCATCCTCCTCTATGAAATTAGAGAAGATCAAAGAACCATGAGAGAGGAGAAACAAAGGCAAGGAAGAGACATTGAGGAGCTCAAGCACTCCATAAGATCTTCAAGAGGAAGAACAAGCCGCCATCACTAAGGTGGACCCGTTCTTTAATTTCCTTGTTCTTTATTTTCTATTTTTTTGAAAATTGTGCTTTATGTTTATTTATGTTTTTGTCTTTATTACATGATCATTAGTGTCTAAGTGTCTATGCCTTAAAGCTATGAAAATGAATCCATCACCTTTCTTAAATGAAAAATGTTTTTAAATTGAAAAAGAAAAAGAAGTGCATGAATTTCAAATTTTAAAACAGTTTACTTATCTTGATGTGGTGGCAATACTATTGTTCTTCTGAATGAATGCTTGAACAGTGCATATTTTTGAATTTGATTGTTTATGAATGTTAAAATTGTTGGCTCTTGAAAGAATGAAAGGAAAAGGAGAAATGTTATCTGATGATCTGAAAAATCATAAAATTGATTCTTGAAGCAAGAAAAAGCAGTGAAAAGCTTGCAGAAAAAAAAAAAAAAAGAGGAAAAGCAAGCAGAAAAAGCCAATACCCCTTTAAACCAAAAGGCAAGGGTGATAAAAAGGATCCAAGGCTTTGAGCATCAGTGGATAGGAGGGCCCACAGGAATAAAATCCTGGCCTAAGCGGCTAAACCAAGCTGTCCCTAACCATGTGCTTGTGGTGTGAAGGTGTCAAGTGAAAACTTGAGACTGAGATGGGATAAATGATATCTGCTTTAAGTAGCCTGGTCACTTCTTTCTTGACAACTTCTAAGATGGTGGGATTCAATCTTCTTTGAGGTTGACAGACAGGCTTTTTTCCCTCTTCTAGGAATATTCTGTGCTCACAAACTTGAGGGTTGATGCCTACTATATCCGCTAGGCTCCATCCAATTGCTTTCTTGTGTTTTCTCAGCACACTGAGTAGTTGTTCTTCTTGTTGAGAAGTGAGTTCCAGTGCAATGATAACTGAAAACTTCTGCTTGTCCTCAAGGTAAGCATACTTGAGGTGTAGAGGGAAGGGCTTTAATTCTAATTTATGCTCATAGCCAGGCTCTAGATTATCTGTAGCTGGTGATAATGGTGAAGTGCCCTCATTGTCCTCTGAAAATGTCCCCACACTTGGACCTTGTCCTGTGTACTTCTCTTCTAATTTCTCCCGGTGAACTTTAGCCACGGTTTCATCTATGATGTCACACTGGGAGATAGAATGATCATCCGGAGGGTGCTTGATAGCTTCATTTAAACTGAATTTCACTATTCTGCCATCTATTTCAAAAGAATAAGTTCCTGAAAATGCATCCAACTTGAACTTTGAAGTCTTCTGGAATGGTCTTTGATGAGCAGATAATTTATACACTTTTTGGCATTGTTTTTAGTATGTTTTTAGTATATTTTAATTAGTTTTTATTATATTTTTATTAGTTTTTAAATAAAAATCACTCTTCTGGACTTTACTATGAGTTTGTGTGTTTTTCTGTGATTTCAGGTATTTTCTGGCTGAAATTGAGGGACCTGAGCAAAAATCTGATTCAGAGGCTGAAAAAGGACTGCAGATGCTGTTGGATTCTGACCTCCCTGTACTCAAAGTGGATTTTCTGGAGCTACAGAAGCCCAATTGGCGCGCTTTCAATTGTGTTGGAAAGTAGACATCTTGGGATTTCAAGCAATATATAATAGTTCATACTTTTCCCGAGATTTGATGGCCCAAACAGGCGTTCCAAGTCAGCTCAAGAATTCTGGCGTTTAACTCCAAAACTGGCATAAAAGCTGGAGTTAAATGCCCAACTGGCACAAAAGTTGGCGTTTAACTCTAAGAAAATTCTCTGCACATGGAAGCTTCAATGCTCAGCCCAAGCACACACCAAGTGGGCCCGGAAGAAGATTTCTGCATTAATTACTGATTTCTGTAACCCTAGGCTACTAGTTTTCTATAAATAGGACCTTTTGCTATTATATTTTCATACTTTTGATACACTTGATATACTTTGATAGACCTTTTCACGTTTGGGGGCTGGCCTCACGGCCATGCCTAGACCTTGTTCTTATGTATTTTCAATGGTGGAGTTTCTACACACCATAGATTAAGGTGTGGAGCTCTGCTATTCTTCATGAATTAATACAAAGTACTATTGTTTTTCTATTCAACTCAAGTCTCTTTCTTCTCCAAGATATTCATTCGTTCTTCAACTTGATGAATGTGATGATCCGTGACACTCATCATCATTCTCACCTATGAACATGTGCCTGACAACCACCTCTGTTCTACTAGCAATGGCTTGAATGCGTATCTCTTGGGTTTCTAATATAAGATTGGAACCTTCGTGGTATAGGCTAGAATTATTGGCGGCCATACCTGAGATCCGGAACGTCTAAACCTTGTCTGTGGTATTCTGAGTAGGATCTGGGAAGGGATGACTGTGACGAGCTTCAAACTCGCGATTGTGGGGCGTGTGACAGACGCAAAAGGATCAATGGATCCTATTCCGACATGATCGAGAACCGACAGCTGATTAGCCGATGTTGTGACAGAGCATCAAGACCATTTTCACTGAGAGGACGGGAAGTAGCCATTGACAACGGTGATGCCCAACATAAAGCTTGCCATGGAAAGGAGTATGAATGATTGGAAGAAGGCAATAGGAAAGCAGAGGTTCAAGGGGAACAAAGCATCTTCATACGCTTATCTGAAATCCACCAATGAATTACATAAGTATCTCTATCTTTATTTTATGTTTATTTTCATCACCTTAAACTCCATAACCATTTGAATCCGCCTGACTGAGATTTACAAGATGACCATAGCTTGCTTCAAGCCGACAATCTCCGTGGGATCGACCCTTACTCACGTAAGGTTTATTACTTGGACGACCCAGTGCACTTGCTGGTTAGTTGTGCGGAATTGTGAAAAAGTGTGATTCACATTTGAGAGCTCCAAGTATTTAGCGCGATTGTTGATGATCACAATTTCATGCACCAAGTTTTTGGCGCCGTTGCCGGGGATTGTTCGAGTTTGGACAACTGACGGTTCATCTTGTTGCTTAGATTAGGTACTTTTCAGAATTTTTAAGAATGAATTCTAGAGTTTCAAGGTAATGTTCTTATCATCACAAAAGCTGATTGATTCTCATCAATTTAGCTATTGAATGTAATGTCCTACTGAAACTTGGCCAAACATGTCTAATCTTTTTAGACTGAAGCTTTAGACTAACATTGCATGATTCCTGGAATTCTCATTAAAAGTTTTGATTCTCTTTATTTTCTTTTCACATAATTTTCGAAAAAATACAAAAAAAATTTATAAAACCATAAAAATCAAAAATATTTTATGTTTCTTGTTTGAGTCTAGTATCAATTTTTAAGTTTGGTGTCAATTGCATGTCTTTATCCTTCTAATTTTCGTAAATTTATATATATTGTTCTTCATTGATCTTCAAGTTGTTCTTGATGATTTCATTGCTCTGATCTTTAAATTCTCTTGTTTTGTGTGTTTTATTGTTTTTCATATGCATTCTCAATTTCTTAGTGTCTCTTATATGAAAACTTTTAAGTTTGGTGTCTTGCATGCATTGTTTATTTGATCTTAGTTGCATTTTTTATTGTTTCTCATCATCAAAAATTCAAAGATATTTTCAAAACTATGTCTTTTCAAGTCAATAATACAGAGAATTGAAGATTCAGAACATTCAGCAGAGAAATCAAACAGAAAAAGCTGGGCATTCAAAACGCCCAGTGAAGAAGGAAAACTGGCATTTAAACGCCAGCCAGGGTACCTGGCTGGGCGTTTAACGCCCAAAAAGGTAGATTTTTGGGCGTTAAACGCCAGAATGGGCACCATTCTGGGCGTTTAACGCTAGGATAACACTAGAGGGAAGATTTTGTTTTTAATTCACATTTTTTTCAAGTTTTCATAATTTTTCAAAATCAAATCTTTTTCAAATCATATCTTTTCAATCATATCTCTTTCAAAATCAATTTCTTTCCATTTTATATTTATTTTTACTATTTTCAAAAATCCTTGCTTCAATTCAAGATTTTCTTCAAAAATTTTCAAGTTGTTACTTGCCTATTAAGAAAGGATCAAACTTTAAATTTTGAAATCATATCTTTTAATTTCTTGATAGTCAAGTAATCAACTTTAATTTTAAAAATTTTCTTTTTCTAAATTGATTTTCAATCATATCTTTTCAAACATATCTTTTCAATCACATCTGTTTCAAAATTAATTTTTTTTCAATCATATCTTTTTCTAATTTCAAAATCTTTTTCAAAAATCACTTTATTTCTTTACCAATCTTAGTTTTCGAAAATCTCAATCAAATTTTCAAATTTCTTTTTAATTATTTCAAAATCTTTTTAATTTATTTTCGAAAATTTTTCCCCTCTTTTCACATCCTTCTATTTAAGGGACTAAGACTCCTCATCAAGGTGCAATTCGAACTCTGTCCCTCTTGATAAAGTTCGAATTCCCTCTTCTCCACCTCCTCCTTCTATTCTTCTTTTCTTCTGACACTTCAAGGAATCTCTATACTGTGACTGATGCACGGAAAACTTGTCTCATAACAAATCTCCCTTCGGCAAGTGTACCGAATTGTTGTCAAGTAATAACTCACAAAAGAGTGAGGTCGAATCCCACAGAGATTAACGGATTAAGTAATCAATGGTTAATTGATTATCCTAGTTAGACGGTTCAGATTTGAATGATGAGCAGCAGGAAGTGTAAATAACATGAATGTAAAGGAAAAACTATAAAGTGCAGAAAAGTAAAATAGCAAGAAATGTAAATGTAAGAACTAAAAATAAAATGAACATTGGGATCAAGAGATATTGCAATCCTCCGGATCAAGTTCATTCTCATCTCTTCCTGAATCAATGCATTCATTGATCTCCTTGGCAATCTTAAGTGATCGAATTACAATTTCTTGTAATTCGATCTCTCAAATCTTGATCAATAGCCAATTCCTTGGTCAATTGCTCATGAGAAGAGATGAAGTATGGTCACTGATTATACCACATGCATTTCCCAAATCAAGTGTTGGAAGGATTATAGTCACATATCCATCCACACCCAATTTGGTCCAACATGAGAAAGCATTTCTAGCATGATCTCTTCATTCCTCTTTCAAGGTTCAGAAGAGATCCAAGTATGAATAGTTTCTTTTCCAAGATAACTACCCAATTGGATGAAGATCGAAAGCCCTCTAGTAAAATCAAGAGGAAAGAAAGAAGAAGAAGAATAAGAACTACACTTAATCCATTGAATCACAATAGAGCTCTCTAACCCAATGTAAAGAGTTAGTTGATCATTACTCTACAAAAATAGAAAAGAAAGAAAGTGCAGAAAAGTAAAGATGAAGATTTAAACTGAAATTGAAAATTCAACATTCATAAATGAAAATTACAAAGAAAGAGAAGGAAAAGTGTGTGAGGGGAGGGAGTCCGAAGACCCCTCTTCAATCCCCCATTCCAGAATTTCCAGCCTGCGTTTAATATAAAAACTAAGGCCTTTATATAGACTCTCCTAAATTACAAAATGAAATTAAAAGTAAATTACAATTAAATGAAAATTCCTATTCTAGATGCTTCTTGTGGTCTTGATTGGTTGACAATTGTGGGCTTGCTTGCTTGAGCTTTGAAGTGGACTTGAGAGAGAGTGAGTCAAGTTGAGGTCCAGGTGCTAAAGTTAGTACTAAAGTTAGCCACACTAACGCTACAAGTGTGGCGTTAGTGCTAAAGTTATTGTGGCTAACGTTGCACTTGCTGCCCAGTTGGTGTTTTTGGGTCTTAAAAGATGCCTCTTGTTTGTACTCCAATTTCATGCCCACTATAAAGTATTATATATCGTTGGAAAGCTCTGAATGGTAGCTTTCTAACGCAACTGGAATCACCTCAATTGGATCTCTGTAGCTCAAGTTATGCTCCTTTGAAGTGGACATGGTCGCTGGCATAGTTGCTAGCGTTACTGGAAAACTTGAGTGCCAATAACGCTAGCGATCAGGGCTTCATTATTGCCAGTTTCTGGAGATCAAACTTAGTGTCCACCCTATACTATTATATATTGTTGGAAAGCTC
Organism: Arachis hypogaea; assembly: GCF_003086295.3. Classification (NCBI taxonomy): domain Eukaryota; kingdom Viridiplantae; phylum Streptophyta; class Magnoliopsida; order Fabales; family Fabaceae; genus Arachis; species Arachis hypogaea. The sequence continues at coordinate 39,799,080 of NC_092054.1, read as the reverse complement.
TGGATGTCTACTTTCCAATGCCTTTGGAAGCGCATTATTTGGAGCTCTACAGCTCGAGTTACACTTCTTGGAAGGTGAAGAGGTCAGTTGGCCTTAATACAGGTTGATACCATGTTCATCATTGCACTTTCGGGGCAGATTTTCTCCTTCAAATTTAGTGTCAAATATGTAGTGCCATATATTCTTGGAAAGCTCTAGAATCCTACTTTCCAATGCCACTAGAATCACCTCATTTGGAGCTTTGTGGCTCAAGTTATGCGTGTTTGAAGAAGGCATGGTCAGGCTGCCAGGTGGGACTTTTGCCCACGTTAACTACCACGTTAATCTAGTTAACGTGGGTCTTTTTGCTTCGCCAACGTTAGTGGATATCACCTTTTCCACTAACTTTGGCATCTCCCTTTCCTTCTACGTTAGTTCCCACGTTAATGTAGTTAACGTGGAAGCTAACGTGGGTCTTCTTGCTTCGAAAACGTTAGTGGCACTCACTTTTTCTACTAACGTTGGCATATACCCCTTTCGCAAGCGTTATTGGGGCTCACCTTCCCCATTAACATTGCTTGGTGCCTTTTGTCCCTTCGTTAGAGTTCACGTTAGTGTAGCTAACGTGACTCTTAACGTGGGTCTTCGTTCCATGCTCTCCTTCTTCAAAGTTAATGCCACTAACTTTTCTCACTAACGTTGTGGCTTTCCTTCCTTCCACGTTATTGCCCACGTTAGTGTAACTAACGTAGCCACTAACGTGGCTCTTCTCTTCTTCTTTTGGCCTGAAATCAATCAAACAAAGTGCATCAAAGTCTTGCTCTTAATCATGGGATCATGCATCATCCAATTTATCATATAATTCATGTAAAATTCTCATGAAATCATGTAAAGTGCACAATGTATGCTTGAATCAAGATGTAAGTGAATATCTACCCAAAACTAGCTTATTTCCTAAGAAAATGCATGAAACTACCTTAAAAATAGTAAAGAAAAGGTCAGTGAAACTGGCCAAAATGCCCTGGCATCACAGACATAGAGGATTCCCTACTTTCTTGTTCTCTTCTCTTTCATATGAGCAGGAGCAAAGATAAAAGCATTCTTGTTGAAGTTGATCCTGAACCTGAAAGGACCTTGAAGAGAAAGCTAAGAGAAACTAAAACACAACTCTCTCTAGAGGGCCTAACAAAGCTCTTCAAAGAAGAAGAAACCATGGCAGCCGAAAACAACAACAATGCCAACAATGCAAGGAAGGTGCTTGGTGACTTTACTGCACCTACTCCTGATTTCTATGGGAGAAGCATCTCTATCCCTGCCATTGGAGCAAACAACTTTGAGTTTAAGCCTCAATTAGTTTCTTTAATGCAACAGAATTGCAAGTTTTATGGACTTCCATTGGAAGATCCTCACCAGTGCTTAGCTGAGTTCTTGCAAATCTGTGACACTGTCAAGACCAATGGGGTTGATCCTGAAGTCTACAGACTTATGCTCTTTCCTTTTGCTGTAAGAGACAGAGCTAGAACATGGTTGGATTGACAACCTAAGGAAAGCCTGAACTCTTGGGAAAATCTAGTCAATGCCTTCTTGGGAAAGTTCTTTCCACCTCAAAAATTGAGTAAGCTTAGAGTGGAAGTCCAAACCTTTAGACAGAAGGATGGTGAATTCCTCTATGAAGCTTGGGAAAGATACAAGCAATTGATCAGAAGATGTCCTTCGGACATGCTTTCTGAATGGAGCATCATAGGTATTTTTTATGATGGTCTGTCTGAACTATCCAAGATGTCATTGGATAGCTCTGCTGGAGGATCTCTTCATCTAAAGAAGCCGCCTACAGAAGCTCAGGAACTCATTGAAATGGTTGCAAATAACCAATTCATGTACACTTCTGAAAGGAATCCTATGAATAATGGGTCAACTCAGAAGAAAGGAGTTATTGAGATTGATACTCTGAATGCCATATTGGCTCAGAATAAAATATTGACTCAACAAGTTAATATGATTTCTCAGAGTCTGTCTGGAATGCAAGCAGCAACAGGCAGTACTAAGGAAGCTTCCTGATGAGCGGATAATTTATACGCTTTTTGACATTGTTTTTAGTATGTTTTTAGTAGGATCTAGTTACTTTTAGGGATGTTTTTAATAGATTTTGTGTTAAATTCACATTTCTGGACTTTACTATTAGTTTGTGTGTTTTTCTGTGATTTCAGGTATTTTCTGGCTGAAATTGAGGGACTTGAACAGAAATCAGATTCAGAGGTTGAAAAAGGACTGCTGATGCTGTTGGATTCTGACCTCCCTGCACTCAAAGTGGATTTTCTGGAGCTACAAAACTCGAAATGGCGCGCTTCCAATTGCGTTGGAAAGTAGACATCCAGGGCTTTCCTGCAATATATAATAGTCCATACTTTAGCCAAGAATTGACGACGTAAACTGGCGTTCAACGCCAGCTTTCTACCCAAATCTGGCGTCCAGCGCCAGATAAGGATCCAAAACCAGAGTTGAACGCCCAAACTGGCACAAAAACTGGCGTTCAACTCCACAATTGGCCTCTGCACGTGTAACACTTAAGCTCAGCCCAAACACACACCAAGTGGGCCCCGGAAGTGGATTTATACATCAAATACTTACTCATGTAAACCCTAGTAGCTAGTTTATTATAAATAGGACCTCTTACTATTGTATTAGGCATCTTTTGATCAGCCTTTGATCTATTGATCATGTAAAAGGGGGCTGGCCATCTCGGCCATGCCTGGACCTTCACTTATGTATTTTCATACGGTAGAGTTTCTACACTCCATAGATTAAGGTGTGGAGCTCTGCTGTTCCTCAAAGATTAATGCAAAGTACTATTGTTTTCTATTCAATTCTTCTTATTTCGCTTCTAAGATATCCATTCGCACCCAAGAACGTGATGAAGGTGATGATTATGTGTGACGCTCATCATCCTTCTCCCTTATGAACGCGTGCCTGACAAACACTTCCGTTCTACATGAAATAAGCTAGAATGAGTATCTCTTAGATCTCTTAACCGGAATCTTCGTGGCGTAAGCTAGAATGATGGCGGCATTCAAGAGAATCCGGAAGGTCTAAACCTTGTCTGTGGTATTCTGAGTAGGATTCAATGATTGAATGACTGTGACGAGCTTCAAACTCGCGAGTGCTGGGCGTTAGTGACAGACGCAAAAGGAGGGTGAATCCTATTCCAGCATGATCGAGAACCGACAGATGAATAGCCGTGCCGTGACAGGGTGCGTGAGCATATTATTCACTGAGAGGAGGGGATGTAGCCACTGACAACGGTGATGCCCTTGCATAAAGCCAGCCATGGAAAGGAGTAAGACTGATTGGATGAAGATAGCAGGAAAGCAGAGGTTCAGAGGAACGAAAAGCATCTCCATTCGCTTATCTGAAATTCCTACCAATGATTTACATAAGTATCTCTATCCCTATTTTATTATATAATATTCGAAAACAACATTATCACTTTATATCCGCCTGACTGAGATTTACAAGGTGACCATAGCTTGCTTCATACCAACAATCTCCGTGGGATTCGACCCTTACTCACGTAAGGTATTACTTGGACGACCCAGTGCACTTGCTGGTTAGTTGTATCGAAGTTGTGACAATTATGAATTAAGATCAGAGCACCAAGCTCTGGAGCCATTACCAGGATTTGTTCGAGCCTGGAGATCACAATTTCGTGCACTATGTTTTTGGCGCCGTTGCCGGGGATTGTTCGAGTATGGACAACTGACGGTTCATCTTGTTGCTCAGATTAGGTAATTTTCTTTTTGTTTTCTTTTCAAAAAAAAAATTTTTCAAAAACCTTTCAAAAATTCCTCACTTGTTTTCGAAAAAAAAAAAATTTACTAAAAATAATGTTTTCAAAAATAAATTATTCTATGGCTTCAAAATTTTTAAGAATGAATTCTAGTGTTTCATGAAGCATGTTGAAGCCTATCTGGCTGTAAAGCCATACCCAAACTGCTTTGGGATTGGCTAATCACTTCAGTGGAGTCATGCCCAATCCTTCTGGATAGGGTATGTCAGGCTTGTCATGTCTGAATTACACTCATATTTTTATTAAAGCTTGGCTGGCTATTAAGCCATGCCTGACCCTTTGATTGGAGCTTTAAGACTAACATGGCAAGATTCCTGGAATTCATATTAAAAATTTTGAAATCCTTATTTTTATTTTTCACAATAATTTTCGAAAAAAAAAATAATAAATAAAAATACAAAAAAATTAGAAAATCATAAAAATCAAAAATATTTTTGTGTTTCTTGTTTGAGTCTTGAGTCATGTTATAAGTTTGGTGTCAATTGCATATGCATCTTGCATTTTTTCGAAAATATCATGCATTCATAGTGTTCTTCATGATCTTCAAGCTGTTCTTGGTAAGTCTTCTTGTTTGATCTTGATGATTTTTTGTTTTGTGTCTTTTCATATTTATCATATGCATTCTTGAATTCTTAGTGCGTAAGCATTAAAGAATTCTAAGTTTGGTGTCTTGCATGTTTTCTTTGCATTAAAAATTTTTCAAAATTGTGTCTATGATGTTCATCTTGACATTCAAAGTGTTCTTGGTGTTCATCTTGACATTCATAACATTCTTGCATGCATCACATGTTTTGATCTAAAAATTTCATGCATTGCATAATTTTCACGTTTTCATAAAAATTCAAAAAAAAAAAAATATCTTCCCCTTTTTCTCTCATCAAATTCGAAAATTTGAGTTGACTTTTTCAAAAATTTTTAAAATCAAGTTGTTTCTTATGAGTCAAATCAAATTTTCAATTTGAAAATCTTATCTTTTTCAAAATCTTTTTCAAAATTCAAAATCTTTTTCAAAATTCATGATTATTTTCGAAAATTCCAAAAAATTAATTTTCAAAAACCTTTTTCTTATTTTATATCATAATTTTCGAAAATAACATAATCAATTAAAGTTTTGATTCAAAAATTTGAAGTTTGTTACTTGCTTGTTAAGAAAGATTCAAACTTTAAGTTCTAGAATCATATCATGTGATTTCTTATGAATCAAGTCATTAATTGTGATTTTAAAAATCAAATCTTTTTCAAAAACTAATTTCTATCATATCTTTTCAAAAAAAATATCTTCTTATCTTATCTTTTTCAAAATTTGATTTCAAAATATCTTCTCTAACTTCCCAACTTCTTATCTTTTCAAATTTGTTTCAACTAACTAACTAACTTTTTGTTTGTTTCTTAACTTTTTCAAAACTACCTAACTAACTCTCTCTCTCTAATTTTCGAAAATATCTTCCCTCTTTTTCAAAAATTTCTTTTTTATTAACTAATTATTTTTATTTTTTATATATAAAAAAAAATTTCGAAAAAAATACTAACCTTTTTCAAAAACTATTTTCAAAAATCACTAACTCTTTTTCAAAAATTGTTTTCGAAAATTCACTTCCCCCTCTCATCTTCTTCTATTTGTTTATTGATGTACTAACATCTTTCCTTCAACTCTCCAAAAATCCGAACCCCCTCTCTCTCTGAGTTCAGATTTTCTTCCCTTCTTTTCTTCTACTAACACAAGGATCCCTATACTGTGGTATAAAGGATCTCCATTATTATTATTATTTTTCTGTGCCTTCTTCTTTGTCATATGAACAGGAGCAAGGACAAAAACATTCTTGTTAAAGCAGATCCAGAACCTGAAAGGACTCTGAAGAAAAAAATTAAGAGAAGCTAAAATACAACAATCCAGAGATAACCTTTCAGAAATTTTCGAACAGGAAAAGGAGATGGCAGCCGAAAATAATAATAATATAAGGAAGATGCTTGGTGACTTCACTGCACCTAATTCTAATTTACATGGAAGAAGCATCTCCATTCCTGCCATTGGAGCAAACAACTTTGAGCTGAAACCTCAATTAGTTTCTCTGATGCAGCAAAACTGCAAGTTTCATGGACTTCCATCTGAAGATCCCTTTCAGTTCTTAACTGAATTCTTGCAGATATGTGATACTGTTAAGACTAATGGAGTAAATCCTGAAGTCTACAGGCTCATGCTTTTCCCTTTTGCTGTAAGAGACAGAGCTAGATTATGGTTGGATTCTCAACCCAAAGATAGCCTGAACTCTTGGGATAAGCTGGTCACGGCTTTCTTAGCCAAGTACTTTCCTCCTCAAAAGCTGAGCAAGCTTAGAGCTGATGTTCAAACCTTCAGGCAGAAAGAAGGTGAATCCCTCTATGAAGCTTGGGAAAGATACAAACAGTTGACCAAAAAGTGTCCTTCTGACATGCTTTCAGAATGGACCATCCTGGATATATTCTATGATGGTTTATCTGAGCTATCAAAAATGTCACTGGACACTTCTGCAGGTGGATCCATTCACCTAAAGAAAACGCCTGCAGAAGCTCAAGAACTCATTGACATGGTTGCTAATAACCAGTTCATGTACACTTCTGAAAGGAATCCTGTGAGTAATGGGACGCCTATGAAGAAGGGAGTTCTTGAAGTTGATACTCTGAATGCCATATTGGCTCAGAATAAAATATTGACTCAGCAAGTCAATATGATCTCTCAGAGTCTGCATGGAATGCAAGCTGCATCCAACAGTACTCAAGAGGCTTCTTATGAAGAAGAAGCTTATGATCCTGAGAACCCTGCAATAGCAGAGGTGAATTACTTAGGTGAACCTTATGGAAACACCTATAACTCAACATGGAGAAATCATCCAAATTTCTCATGGAAGGATCAAAAGCCTCAACAAGGCTTTAATAATGGTGGAAGAAACAGGTTTAGCAATAGCAAGCCTTTTCCATCATCAACTCAGCAACAGACAGAGAACTCTGAACAAAATACTTCTAATTTAGCAAATCTAGTCTCTGATCTATCTAAGGCCACTGTAAGTTTCATGAATGAAACAAGATCTTCCATTAGAAATCTGGAAGCACAAGTAGGCCAGCTGAGTAAAAGGATCACTGAAATCCCTCCTAGTACTCTCCCAAGCAATACAGAAGAGAATCCAAAAGGAGAGTGCAAGGCCATTGACATAAGCGCCATGGCCGAACCTCTGAGGAGAGGAGAGGACGTGAATCCCAAGGAGGAGGACCTCCTGGGACGTCCAGTGATCAATAAGGAGCTTCCCTCTGAGGAACCAAAGGACTCTGAGGCTCATCTAGAGACCATAGAGATTCCATTGAACCTCCTTATGCCCTTCATGAGCTCTGATGAGTATTCCTCTTCTGAAGAGAATGAGGATGTCACTGAAGAGCAAACTGCCAAGTTTCTTGGTGCAATCATGAAGCTGAATGCCAAATTGTTTGGCATTGATGCTTGGGAAGTTGAACCTCCCTTGTTCATCAATGAACTAAGTGATCTGGATCAACTGACATTGCCTCAGAAGAGACAGGATCCTGGAAAGTTCATAATACCCTGTACCATAGGCACTATGATCTTTAAGGCTCTGTGTGACCTTGGTTCAGGAATAAACCTCATGCCCCTCTCTGTAATAGAGAGACTGGGAATCTATGGGGTGCAAGCTGCTAAAATCTCACTAGAGATGGCAGACAGCTCAAGAAAACAGGCTTATGGACAAGTAGAGGACGTGTTAGTAAAGGTTGAAGGCCTTTACATCCCTGCTGATTTCATAGTCCTGGATACTGGAAAGGAAGAGGATGAATCCATCATCCTAGGAAGACCTTTCCTGGCCACAGCAAGAGCTGTGATTGATGTTGACAGAGGTGAAATATTCCTTCAATGGAATGAGAACTCCCTTGTGTTTAAAACTCAAGGATCTCCCTCTGCAACCACGGAGAGGAAGCAGAAAAAGCTTCTCTCCAAGCAGAGTCAACCAGAGCCCCCACAGTCAAACTCTAAGTTTGGTGTTGGGAGGCCACAACCAAACTCTAAGTTTGGTTTTGAACTCCCATATCCAAACTCTAAGTTTGGTGTTGGAGAGTCTCAACAAAGCTCTGCACATCTGTGAGGCTCCATGAGAGCCCACTGTCAAGCTATTGACATTAAAGAAGCGCTTGTTGGGAGGCAACCCAATGTTTATTTATCTAACTATATTTTTCTTAGTTATGTGTCTTTATAGGTTCATGATCATGAGGAGTCACAAAATAAATATAAAAATTGAAAACGGAATCAAAAACAGCAGAAGAAAAATCACACCCTGGAGGAGCATCTGTCTGGCGTTCAAACGCCAGAACAGAGCATAGTTCTGGCGCTGAACGCCCAGAATGGGAGCATCCTGGCGCTGAACGCCCAGAACAAGCATGGTTCTGGCGTTCAACGCCAGAAATGGCAGCAAAGGGGCATTGAACGCCCAAAATGGGCACCAACCTGGCGCTGAACGCCCAGAGTTGTGTGCAAGGGCATTTTACATGCCTAAATTGGTGCAGGGATGTAAATGCCTTGACACCTCAGGATCTGTGGACCCCACAGGATCCCCACCTACCTCATCATCTCTCTTTCCATTCATGATCATCCCTTCTTTTTCCATTTACCACTCACATCCATACACCCACTACCTTCAAAAATTCAACATCTCTCTCCCACCCAATCCCACCCATATGGCCGAATACACACTCCCATCCATCTCCTCCATATCTTCTTCTTATTCTTCTATTCTTTCTTCTTTTGCTCGAGGGCGAGCAACATTCTAAGTTTGGTGTGGTAAAAGCATAGCTTTTTTGTTTTTTCCATAACCATTGATGGCACCTAAGGCCAGAGAAACCTCTAGAAAGAGGAAAGGGAAGACAAAAGCTTCCATCAAGGGTCTATAGCTCAGTGGTAGAACATTTGACTGCAAATCAAGAGATCCCTGAGATACCTCAGGGGATACATTTTCTTCCACACAATTATTGGAAGCAACTAAGGGTGGAACATCAAGAGCACTCCATCATCCTTCATGAAATCAGAGAAGATCTAAAAGCAATGAAGGAGGAGCAGCCAAGGCAAGGAAGAGACATAAAAGAGCTCAAGGACATCACTAAGGTGGACTCATTCCTTGTTCTTACTTTCTCTGTTTTTCATTTTCTATGTTATGTGCTTATCTATGTTTGTGTCTTCATTACATGATCATTAGTAGTTAGTAACTTTGTCTTAAAGTTATGAATGTCCTATGAATCCATCACCTCTCTTAAAATAAAAACTGTTTTAATTCAAAAGAACAAGAAGTACATGAGTTTTGAATTTATCCTTGAACTTAGTTTAATTATATTGATGTGGTGATAATGCTTCTTGTTTTCTGAATGTATGCTTGAACAATGCATATGTCTTTTGAAGTTGTTGTTTAAAAATGTTAAATATGTTGGCTCTTGAAAGAATGATGACTAGGAGACATGTTATTTGATAATCTGAAAAATCATAAAAATGATTCTTGAAGCAAGAAAAAGTAGCAAAGAGCAAAGCTTGCAGAAAAAAAAAATAGGCGAAAAAAAAATAGAAAGAAAAAGCAAGCAGAAAAAGCCAAAAGCTCTTAAAACCAAGAGGCAAGAGCAAAAAGCCAATAACCCTTAAAACCAAAAGGCAAGGGCAAATAAAAAGGATCCCAAGGCTTTGAGCATCAGTGGATAGGAGGGCCTAAAGGAATAAAATCCTGGTCTAAGCGGCTAAACCAAGCTGTCCCTAACCATGTGCTTGTGGCGTGTAGGTGTCAAGTGAAAACTTGAGACTGAGCGGTTAAAGTCAAGGTCCAAAGCAAAAAAAAAGAGTGTGCTTAAGAACCCTGGACACCTCTAATTGGGGACTTTAGCAAAGCTGAGTCACAATCTGAAAAGGTTCACCCAATTATGTGTCTGTGGCATTTATGTATCCGGTGGTAATACTGGAAAACAAAATGCTTAGGGCCACGGCCAAGACTCATAAAGAAGCTGTGTTCAAGAATCATCATGCTGAACTAAGAGAGTCAATAACACTATTCGAAATCTGAAGTTCCTATAGATGCCAATCATTCTGAACCTCAATGGATAAAGTGAGATGCCAAAATTATTCAAGAGGCAAAGAGCTATAAGTCCCGCTCATATGATTGAAGCTCTGTTTCATTGATAATTTGGAATTTATAGTATATTCTATTCTTTTTATCCTATTTTGATTTTCAGTTGCTTGGGGACAAGCAACAATTTAAGTTTGGTGTTGTGATGAGCGGATAATTTATACGCTTTTTGACATTGTTTTTAGTATGTTTTTAGTAGGATCTAGTTACTTTTAGGGATGTTTTTAATAGATTTTGTGTTAAATTCACATTTCTGGACTTTACTATGAGTTTGTGTATTTTTCTGTGATTTCAGGTATTTTCTAGCTGAAATTGAGGGACTTGAGCAGAAATCAGATTCAGAGGTTGAAAAAGGACTGCTGATGCTGTTGGATTCTGACCTCCCTGCACTCAAAGTGGATTTTCTGGAGCTACAAAACTCGAAATGGCGCGCTTCTAATTGCGTTGGAAAGTAGACATCCAGGGCTTTCCAGCAATATATAATAGTCCATACTTTGGCCAAGAATTGACGACGTAAACTGGCATTCAACGCCAGCTTTCTACCCAAATCTGGCGTCCAGCGCCAGAAAAGGATCCAAAACCAGAGTTGAACGCCCAAACTGGCACAAAAACTGGCGTTCAACTCCACAATTGGCCTCTGCACGTGCAACACTTAAGCTCAGCCGAAACACACACCAAGTGGGCCCCGGAAGTGGATTTATACATCAAATACTTACTCATGTAAACCCTAGTAGCTAGTTTATTATAAATAGGACCTCTTACTATTGTATTAGGCATCTTTTGATCAGCCTTTGATCTATTGATCACGTAAAAGGGGGCTGGCCATATCGGCCATGCCTGGACCTTCACTTATGTATTTTCATACGGTAGAGTTTCTACACTCCATAGATTAAGGTGTGGAGCTCTGCTGTTCCTCAAAGATTAATGCAAAGTACTACTGTTTTCTATTCAATTTTTCTTATTTCGCTTCTAAGATATCCATTCGCACCCAAGAACGTGATGAAGGTGATGATTATGTGTGACGCTCATCATCCTTCTCCCTTATGAACGCGTGCCTGACAAACACTTCCGTTCTACATGAAATAAGCTAGAATGAGTATCTCTTAGATCTCTTAACCGGAATCTTCGTGGCGTAAGCTAGAATGATGGCGGCATTCAAGAGAATCCGGAAGGTCTAAACCTTGTCTGTGGTATTCTGAGTAGGATTCAATGATTGAATGACTGTGACGAGCTTCAAACTCGCGAGTGCTGGGCGTTAGTGACAGACGCAAAAGGAGGGTGAATCCTATTCCAGCATGATCGAGAACCGACAGATGAATAGCCGTGCCGTGACAGGGTGCGTGAGCATATTATTCACTGAGAGGAGGGGATGTAGCCACTGACAACGGTGATGCCCTTGCATAAAGCCAGCCATGGAAAGGAGTAAGACTGATTGGATGAAGATAGCAGGAAAGCAGAGGTTCAGAGGAACGAAAAGCATCTCCATTCGCTTATCTGAAATTCCTACCAATGATTTACATAAGTATCTCTATCCCTATTTTATTATATAATATTCGAAAACAACATTATCACTTTATATCCGCCTGACTGAGATTTACAAGGTGACCATAGCTTGCTTCATACCAACAATCTCCGTGGGATTCGACCCTTACTCACGTAAGGTATTACTTGGACGACCCAGTGCACTTGCTGGTTAGTTGTATCGAAGTTGTGACAATTATGAATTAAGATCAGAGCACCAAGCTCTGGAGCCATTACCAGGATTTGTTCGAGCCTGGAGATCACAATTTCGTGCACCACTTCCTCTGAAGAAGAAGCTTATGATCCTGAGAACCCAACAATGGAAGAGGTGAATTACATGGGAGAACCCTATGGAAACACCTATAATCCTTCATGGAGAAATCATCCAAATCTCTCATGGAAGGATCAACAGACACCTCAATAAGGTTTCAACAACAATAATGGTGGAAAAAATAGGTTTAGCAATAGCAAGCCTTTTCCATCATCTTCTCAGCAACAGACAGAGAATTCTAAGCAAAACTCTTCTGACTTAACAACCATTGTCTCTGATCTAATCAAAACCACTCAAAGTTTCATGACTGAAACAAGGTCCTCCATTAGAAATTTGGAGGCACAATTGGGTCAGCTGAGTAAGAAAATTACTGAATTCCCTTCTAGCACTCCTCCAAGCAATACAGAAGAGAATCCAAAAAGAGAGTGCAAGGCCATAACCACATCTCACATGGCCAAACTTGGAGAGGAGGAAGAGGCAGTGATTCCCACTGAGGAAGACCTCAATGGACGCCCACTGACCTCCATGGAGTTTCCTAATGAGGAACCATGGGAATCTGAGGCTCATTCTGAGACCATAGAGATTCCATTGAATTTACTTCTGCCTTTCATAAGCTCTGATGAGTATTCTTCCTCTGAAGAGGATGAAGATGTTACTGAAGAGCAAGTTGCTAAGTAACTTGGAGCAATCATGAAGCTAAATGCCAAGTTATTTGGTAATGAGACTTGGGAGAATGAACCCCCACTGCTCATCAAAGGATTGGATGACTTGACTAGGCAGAGATTACCTCAAAAGAGACAGGACCCTGGAAAGTTCTCAATCCCTTGTACCATAGGCACCATGACCTTTGAGAAGGCTCTGCGTGACCTAGGGTCAAGCATAAACCTTATGCCTCTCTCTATAATGGAGAAGCTAGGGATCATTGAGGTACAAGCTGCAAGAATCTCACTAGAGATGGCAGACAATTCAAAGAAACAGGCTTATGGACTTGTAGAGGATGTCTTGGTAAAGGTTGAAGACCATTACATCCCTGCTGATTTCATAATCCTAGAAACTGGGAAGTGTATGGATGAATCCATCATCCTTGGCAGACCCTTCCTAGCCACAGCAAAAGCTGTGATTGATGTTGACAGAGAAGAATTGATCATTCAAGTGAATGGAGACTCCCTTGTGTTTAAAGCTCAAGGATATCCCTCTGTCACCATGGAGAGGAAGCATGAAGAGCTTCTCTCAATACAGAGTCAAACAGAGCCCCTACAGTCAAACTCTAAGTTTGGTGTTAGGAGGACACAACCAAACTTTAAGTTTGGTGTTGAACCCCCACATTCAAAATCTAAGTTTGGTGTTGGGAGGTTCCAACATTGCTCTGAACATCTGTGAGGCTCCATGAAAGTCCACTGTCAAGCTATTGACATTAAAGAAGCGCTTGTTGGGAGGCAACCCAATTTTTACTTATCTATGTTAAATTTCTATTTTCTATTGTTATTTTGTGTTTTCTGTAGGTTGATAATCATGTGAAGTCACAAAAACAATTGAAAAAGAAAAAACAGAAGGAAAAACAGAATAAAAAACAGAACACCCTGGAGGAGACAGTTACTGGAGTTTAAACGCCAGTGAAGGTAGCAGAATGGGCGTTAAACGCCCAGTCTGGCACCATTCTGGGCGTTTAACGCCAGAAAAGGGCACCAGACTGGCGTTTAATGCCAGGAATGGGCAAGAAGCTGGCGTTAAACGCCAGAAATGGGCAGCAGCCTGGCGTTTAATGCCAGGATTGGCAGAATGGGGCGTTTTGCATGCCACTTGGTGCAGGGATGAGATATCCTTGACACCTCAGGATCTGTGGACCCCACAGGATCCCCACCTACCCCACCTCTCTCTCTCTTCTTCACCCATTCACCAATCACCTCAATACCTCTTCCCCAAAAATCCCTCACCTATCAAATCCCACCATTCTCTTCACCACTCACATCCATCCTTCATAAAACCCCACCTACCTCACCATCCAAATTCAAACCACTTTCCCTCCCAAACCCGCCCTCTATAGCCGAAACATACACACCCCTCTCACCCCTATATAAACCCATCTTCACTCCTTTATTTTCACACAACCTAAACACCACTTCTCCCCCTTGGCCGAAACACAAAGCCCACTCTATATCCTCTATTTCTTCTTCTTCTACTCTCTTCTTTCTTCTTTTATTCGAGGACGAGCAATCTTCTAAGTTTGGTGTGGTAAAAGCTAAAGCTTTTTGTTTTTTCATAACCATTTATGGCATCAAAAGCCGGAGAAACCTCTAGAAAGAGGAAAGGGAAGGCAAAAGCTTCCACCTCCGAGTCATAGGAGATGAAGAGATTCCTCTCAAGGGTGCATCAAGACCACTTCTATGAAGTTGTGGCAAAGAAGAAAGTGATCCCCGAGGTCCCTTTCAAACTGAAAAAGAATGAGTATCCAGAGATCCGACATGAGATCCGAAGAAGAGGTTGGGAAGTTCTCACCAACCCCATTCAACAAGTCGGAATCTTAATGGTTCAAGAGTTCTATGCCAATGCATGGATCACCAAGAACCATGATCAAAGTGTGAACCCAGACCCTAAGAATTGGCTTACAATGGTTCGGGGGAATTACTTAGATTTTAGTTCGGAAAATGTAAGGTTGGCATTCAACTTGCCTATGATGCAAGGAGATGCACACCCCTACACTAGAAGGGTCAACTTTGATCAAAGGTTGGACCAAGTCCTCATGGACATATGTGAAGAGGGCGCTCAATGGAAGAGAGATTCAAGAGGGAAGCCGGTTCAACTAAGAAGGCATGACCTCAAGCCCGTGGCTAGGGGATGGTTGGAGTTCATCCAATGCTCAATCATTCCCACTAGCAACCGGTCCGAAGCTACTATAGACCGGGCTATCATGATACATAGCATCATGATTGGAGAGGAAGTGAAAGTTCATGAGGTTATATCCCAAGAACTCTACAAGGTGGCGGACAAGTCCTCTCCTTTGGCAAGGTTAGCCTTCCCTCATCTCATTTGTCACCTTTGCAATTCGGTTGGAATTGACATAGAGGGAGACATTCTCATTGATGAGGACAAACCCATCACTAAGAAAAGGATGGAGAAAACAAGAGAACCTCATCAAGAGCATGAGGAAATTCTTCATCATGAAATCCCTGAGATGCCTCAAGGGATGCATCTTCCTCCACAAAACTATTGGGAGCAAATCAACACCTCCCTAGGAGAATTAAGTTCCAACATGGGACAACTAAGGGTGGAGCACCAAGAGCATTCCATCCTCCTCTATGAAATTAGAGAAGATCAAAGAACCATGAGAGAGGAGAAACAAAGGCAAGGAAGAGACATTGAGGAGCTCAAGCACTCCATAAGATCTTCAAGAGGAAGAACAAGCCGCCATCACTAAGGTGGACCCGTTCTTTAATTTCTTTGTTCTTTATTTTCTGTTTTTTTGAAAATTGTTCTTTATGTTTATTTAAGTTTGTGTCTTTATTACATGATCATTAGTGTCTAAGTGTCCATGCCTTAAAGCTATGAAAATGAATCCATCACCTTTCTAAAATGAAAAATGTTTTTAAATTGAAAAAGAAAAAGAAGTGCATGAATTTCAAATTTTAAAACAGTTTACTTATCTTGATGTGGTGGCAATACTATTGTTCTTCTGAATGAATGCTTGAACAGTGCATATTTTTGAATTTGATTGTTTATGAATGTTAAAATTGTTGGCTCTTGAAAGAATGAAAGAAAAAGGAGAAATGTTATCTGATGATCTGAAAAATCATAAAATTGATTCTTGAAGCAAGAAAAAGCAGTGAAAAGCTTGCAGAAAAAAAAGAGAGGAAAAGCAAGCAGAAAAAGCCAATACCCCTTTAAACCAAAAGGTAAGGGTGATAAAAAGGATCCAAGGCTTTGAGCATTAGTGGATAGAAGGGCCCACAGGAATAAAATCCTGGCCTAAGCGGCTAAACCAAGCTGTCCCTAACCATGTGCTTGTGGCGTGAAGGTGTCAAGTGAAAACTTGAGACTGAGCGGTTAACGTCGAGGTCCAAAGAAAAAAGAAGAGTGTGCTTAAGAACCCTGGACACCTCTAATTGGGGACTCTAGCAAAGCTGAGTCACAATCTGAAAAGGTTCACCCAGTTATGTGTCTGTGGCATTTATGTATCCGGTGGTAGTACTGGAAAACAAAGTGCTTAGAGCCACGGCCAAGACTCATAAAGTAGCTGTGTTCAAGAATCAACATACTTAACTAGGAGAGTCAGTAACACTATCTGGATTCTGAGTTCCTATAGATGCCAATCATTCTGAACTTCAAAGGATAAAGTGAGATGCCAAAACTATTCAGAGGCAAAAAGCTAAAAGCCCCGCTCATCTAATTAATACTGATCTTCATAGATGTTTTTGGAATTCATTGTATATTCTCTTCTTTTTTATCCTATTTGATTTTCAGTTGCTTGGGGACAAGCAACAATTTAAGTTTGGTGTTGTGATGAGCGGATAATTTATACGCTTTTTGGCATTATTTTTAGTATGTTTTTAGTATATTTTAATTAGTTTTTATTATATTTTTATTAGTTTTTAAATACAAATCACTCTTCTGGACTTTACTATGAGTTTGTGTGTTTTTCTGTGATTTCAGGTATTTTCTGGCTGAAATTGAGGGACCTGAGCAAAAATCTGATTCAGAGGCTGAAAAAGGACTGCAGATGCTGTTGGATTTTGACTTCCCTGCACTCAAAGTGGATTTTCTGGAGCTACAGAAGCCCAATTGGTGAGCTCTTAATTGCGTTGAAAAGTAGACATTCTGGGCTTTCCAGCAATATATAATAGTCTATACTTTGCCCGAGATTTGATGGCCCAAACAGGCGTTCCAAGTCAGCTTAAGAATTCTGGCGTTTAACTCCAAAACTGGCACAAAACCTGGAGTTAAACGCCCAAACTAGCACAAAAGCTGGCGTTTAACTCCAAGAAAAGTCTCTACACATGGAAGCTTCAATGCTCAGCCCAAGAACACACCAAGTGGGCCCGGAAGAAGATTTCTGCATTAATTACTGATTTCTGTAAACCTAGGCTACTAGTTTTCTATAAATTGGACCTTTTGCTATTGTATTTTCATACTTTTGATACACTTGATATACTTTGATAGACCTTTTCACGTTTGGGGCCTGGCCTTACGGCCATGCCTAGACCTTGTTCTTATGTATTTTCGACGGTGGAGTTTCTACACACCATAAATTAAGGTGTGGAGCTCTGCTATTCTTCATGAATTAATACACAGTACTATTGTTTTTCTATTCAACTCAAGTCTATTTCTTCTCCAAGATATTCATTCGTTCTTCAAATTGATGAATGTGATGATCTGTGACACTCATCATCATTCTCACCTATGAACATGTGCCTGACAACCACCTCTGTTCTACTAGTAATGGCTTGAATGCGTATCTCTTGGGTTTCTAATCTAAGATTGGAACCTTCGTGGTATAGAATAGAATTATTGGTGGCCATTCTTGAGATCCGGAACGTCTAAACCTTGTCTGTGATATTCTGAGTAGGATCTGGGAAGGGATGACTGTGACGAGCTTCAAACTCGCGATTGTGGGGCGTGTGACAGATGCAAAAGGATCAATGGATCCTATTCCGACATGATCGAGAACCGACAGCTGATTAGCCGATGTTGTGACAGAGCATCAGGACCATTTTCACTGAGAGGACGGGAAGTAGCCATTGACAACGGTGATGCCTAACATAAAGCTTGCCATGGAAAGGAGTATTAATGATTGGAAGAAGGCAATAGGAAAGCAGAGGTTCAAGGGGAACAAAGCATCTTCATACGCTTATCTGAAATCCACCAATGAATTACATAAGTATCTCTATCTTTATTTTATGTTTATTTTCATCACCTTAAACTCCATAACCATTTGAATCCGCCTGACTGAGATTTACAAGATGACCATAGCTTGCTTCAAGTCGAAAAATCTCCGTGGGATCGACCCTTACTCACGTAAGGTTTATTACTTGGACGACCCAGTGCACTTGCTGGTTAGTTGTGCGGAATTGTGACAAAGTGTGATTCACATTTGAGAGCTCCAAGTCTTTGGCGCCATTGTTGATGATCACAATTTTGTGCACCAGTCTTCCAAGCAGGATTGATGATGGCCTTCCTGAGTCATTAGGGGCATTTCCAAGATATAGAAGTCAATGGAAAATGTGAGTCCCTTAATGCTCACTAATACATCTTTAGCAATTCCAACCACTGTAATAATGCTTTTATCTGCTAACATAAAACGAGCTACCGACCTTTTTAAGGGAGGGAGCCTCAAAGTATCATATATAGACAAAGGCATTATACTAACACACGCTCCTAAATCACACATGCAGTCAAAAAATATCACACCTCTAATAGTACAGTTAACCATACATGGACCTGGATCACTACACTTTTCAGGTATACCTCCCATTAAATCAGATATAGAACTACCTAAGGGAATAGTTTCTAATTCATTAATTTTGTCTTTATGTATACATAAATCTTTTAGAAACTTTGCATATTTAGGTACCTGCTGAATAACATCAAAAAGGGGAACAGTTACCACAACTTTTTTGAATATTTCTACCATTTTGGGATCAAGTTCCATCTGCTTCCTGGGCTTCCTTGCAATTTGTGGAAATGGAATAGGAAGGGCATTTTCTGCAGCGTCTGCAACCCTTGGTGCTTCTTTCTGTGGTTGAGCTTCTTCTTCTTCAACCATGTCTTGTACGTCCTCTTCCTCTTCAGCATCTTCAACCTCCACCACCTCTTCAGCTGAGGCGTGTTCTGGTGGGTTTGGCTCCTCCTGATTCCTCTCTTGCAGTGTGGTTCCGGACCTTAGGGTGATGGCATTGATGCCACCCTTTGGATTGGGTAGGGGTTGAGAAAAAATTCCACTGGAGCTTGCATGTTGAGTATTTGAAGTATTGGATGATCCCATCTGAGAGATGAGAGCTTGTATAGCGGATGTTAGACCGTTAAGTAAACTTTCCATGTTCTTTTGTCCTTGCGCAATGGATTAAAACATCTCGTCATTCAGAGAGGAATTAGAATAAGTGATCTGGGGAATTTGTTGTTGGTTGTGCTGTGGTCCTTGGGATTGCCTCAGGTGAGGTGCTCTGTAAGGCTGGTTCTGGTTCTGCTGCCTGTTGTTATTATTATTCCACCTCTAATTTCCCTGATTGTCTCTACCTCCTCTGTTATTGTTGTCCCTCTAGCCCTGGTTAGAATTATCTATCCAACCTTGGTTGGAATTGTCCTGCCATCCATGGTTTTAGCTGCCACCTTGATTGTATCCTTGATTGGGGCGGTCATAAAAGTTATGAGTGGCTGCCACAGTATTGTCTTCCTGCTGGAGCTGCGGATATTCATCAGTATAATGACTATAATTAGCACAGATCTCGCATACTCTTTGTGGAACCAACTGTTGGCTTTGCTGTGGTGGAGAAGGTTGAGCTTGCTGAGCTTGTTGTTGACTCAACTGCATCTGCCTCAGTAAGTTGGTCATTTCACATATAGTCTGAGTCAGAGCAGTAGTCTCTTTGCTAGAAGATACCTCTGCAACAGCTTTTGATCGGCTTTGTTTATGCCTGTGATTCGTAGTAGATTCAGCCAAGTCGCTGATCAATTGCCATGCCTCATCAGTGGTCTTGGTACTTTTTCATAGACCCATTGCTAGCACTTTCTAATGTGGTCTTATCTTGAGGCCTCATGCCCTGTGTGACGTAGCCGAGCAACACTATCTTGTCAATCATATGGTGGGGACATGCTTCCAGAAGATTGTTGAAGCGCTCCCAGTATTCGTAGAGAGTCTCGGATTCGTCCTGAACAATCATGGAAATGTCTTTTCTCAGTTTATCAATAACTTCAGCTGGAAAGAATTTTTCTAAAAATTCTCTTCTGAGCGTATCCCAGTTAGAAACAGTTGCTGCGGGTTGAGTGTAGTACCACTCTCTCGCCTTTCCCTCAAGAGAGAATGGAAAGGCTTTTAACAAAATAGAAGTTTCATCTGTACCATCACGCCTGACAGTAGAACAGGCTGCCTGGAAATCCCTAAGGTGCTTGATAGGCTCTTGAGCAGGTAAGCCATGAAACTTAGGCATCAAGTTGAGTAGTGCAGTCTTGAGTTCAAAATCCACAGCCACCGCTGGGTGATGCACTTGATATAGTTGCAGTGTAAAATCAGGGGCTCCAGCTTCCTGGATAGTAACTCTCCTAGGTGCTGCCATGTCACCTGCACATAAATCAACCAAATCAGTAGAAAGGGAGCTTGTTTCTTCCTTAAGTGACGTTTCAGATTCGTCCTCGGAGAGAACTAACCGACGCCGAGCTTGCCTTATACGTGAAATAGTTCTTTCAATCTCAGGATCAAATACTGGCAAGCTTGGATCAGGAAGTGAACGCGTCATTCAATGAAAGAAACATGCAGCTCATAGTAGCAAAATAAAATAAAATGCAAATAAATAAATTCCAATCAATAACTTAGCACTCTATTGCAACTCCCCGGCAACGGCGCCAAAAATTGACATGGCAAAAATTGGCGGATTAAGAAATTAATATAAGAGATACATTGCAAGTACAGTTCTTAACCAACAAAAATCTGCTTATCAATTTAGAAGGGTTGTCACAAAATTAGAATAAAAATACTGGGAGTATGAATCCCAGGTCGTCTCCCAACGAGTTGCAGAAGGTGTGCTATTCTATTAATCAGATGTTTTCCAAATTGGTTTTGAGTTTGATAACAGGAAATTAAATTAGAGAATTTATGTAATTTAAATAAAACTCTTGATCGGGAGTAGATTGATCGGAAGTTCTATCCTTGTTGGAGTCCTCCCAAGATTAATTGATAATTGAAGGTTGTTCTGCTCAGTTATCCTTTACTAGGTAGAGGAAAGTCAAGCAAGTTGGAAGTTTACTTCTGATCACAAGTTCTAATCCTCTCCCTTGGGAAGGATTAGTGTCAGTGACTAGAGAGCCATCCAACAATAAACCCAATTACAATTTTTACTTTTGAGCATTCCAACTTAAGGTTCTTCTTTCAATCAACTCCCAATCAAGTTAGGGAATTACTCGCTCATTATGAATGTAAACTTCACAAAATAGGAAAGGGAAATAAAGAAAGACATGATAAATAATAATAATCAAAGAGACCAATTAAACATAAAAATAGTTCTTGTATTAATAAATTCTAAAAATAATCCAATAGTAATTCTAAACAAATTAAGGATATGAAAGAGTAAGTGACAAGTAAGGAAAATAAACTAGAATGATGAAGTCTTGGCAGAGGTAATAACTCTTCTCAATATCCCAATCCAAAAAGCAATAAAAACAAAATCCTAAGAACTATGGATGTGTAGAGAAAAAACCTAGAGGAGGAGTAAAATCAGATCTAAAAACTAGAAAATTATGTGGAATCAGTTGTCCCCCTTGGTCTCTGTATGTTCCCTGGCTCTAATCTGCTTTTTTGGCCCGAAAACTGGGTCAAAACATGGCCCAAAATCGCCCCTAGCGAATTCTGCAAATTCTGCAGATTGCGCACGTCACGCGATCGCGTCATCCAGCGTTTTGCCTTGCCACGCATGCGCGTCGTCCACGCATTCGCGTCACTCGTACAATTTCCAATCCATGCGTTCGCGTCAGGCACGTGAGCGCGTCACTACAATTTCTCCATTTCGCGCGGTCGCGTGTGCCATGCGTCCGCGTCGCTTCTCGCTGGTCATCCCCTTAATTTCTTGTGTTCCTTCCATTTTTGCAAGCCTCCTCTCCAATCTCCAAGTCATTCATGCCCTATAAAGCCTGAAACACTTAACACAGGGATCACGACATCGAATGGAATAAAGGAGAATTAAAATACATAATTAAAAGTCTCTAGGAAGCAAGTTTTCATCCATGGAGTAATTTTGGGAAGGAATTGTAAATACATGCTAATCATATGAATAAGTGGGTAAAGACTTGATAAAACCACACAATTATACACAATATAAACCATAAAATAATGGTTTATCAATGGTTCTACCACACCCTTGAGAGGATTACTTCTCACCCTTGTGTGTTGTGTAGCTTCGGCAATATCCTTTATCAAATTCCAAGCTTCTTCCTCCGTCTTATTTTTTGAAAGGGAACCACCGCTAGAAGCGGTAAGCAATCTTCTATCTTCCACACAAAGACCTCCGGTGAAGTAGCTAATGAGCAAGTGAGTGTTCATTCCATGATGCGGACAAGATTCCAATAGCCTCTTGAACCGAGACCAATACTCATACAAACTCTCTTGGTCTCTTTGCGTTATGCCCGAAATCTCTTTTCGGATGTAGTCAGTCTTCTCTGGTGGGAAGAACTTATCTAGAAACTCTCTTCTCAAGAAATCTCAATTAGTCACAATCTCATCCGGTAGCGAATAAAACCATGTCTTTGCTTGCCCTTCAAGAGAGAAAGGGAAGGCAAAAACCATGATAGCCACCTCATCGGCTCTATGCCTTCGAGCCGTAGAACAAGCAACTTGAAAATCTCTTAGATGTCGGATGGGGTCTTGACCCGGCAACCCATGATATTTAGGAAGTAGATGTATCAAGCTATTCTTCAATTCAAAGTTTGGATCAAGGTTAGGATACCTTGCTTGCAACGGTTGAAGTATGATATCCGGAGCTCCTTGCTCATGCAAAGTGATCCGTCGTGGCTCCGCCATGTGTGGCTTACCTGTAGGATGTAAAGATGTATTATTAGTGCCAACAGAAGAATAGGAAGTAGCGGACTCCAAGTCACTCTCGGTACCTCCTAGTGATTCGGTATGTTCCTCAAGAGAGGCCAAAGTACTAGCCGTATAATCCAACCGCCGTCTAGCTTGCCCAGTATGTAACAAAGTTCTTTCAATCTCGGGATCAAAATCGGCTAAGCTAGAATTCGGTTGAGACCGAGTCATCAAACTTGAGAGTGATAGCACAAATGTAAAAGAAATCTAAACTATGGCTAAGTATTGAAAGCAATTAAAATATCTACAATATTCACATATTCACATAACCAATATCAAGGCATATGTTGCAACCACTTCCCGGCAATGGCGCCAAAAATTTGATGCGACTCCAAGGGTGTATTGGTAAAGATTTTCCTCAATAAAATTGCGTTGCAAGTATAGCTCTACCAACAACAATCCTCGGGTATCAAATTTAGAAGAGGGATTTGGTTGTCACAAGTTCAACCCCAATAGAAATAACCGAAGTATTCAAACATCGGGTCGTCTCACAAGGAATGGGCAAACATGTGCTTCAACATTGGTTAGAAATCCGGGGTTGTGAGTTACGAGCAAGAAAATAAATAGAAATCTTAACAAGCAAGTAATCTTAAATTGCAAGAAACTAATTAAATTAACTAAGCAAGACATGAGCAATTCCAATGAACAAGTAACATCCCACATAATTCTATTCTAAACCAAACAAGTAACTATAACTAAGACAAGTAATTGAGAATTTTGGTTTTCAAATATGAATAATAAAAGCAACTCTTGGCTAGGTATGAGAATTGGGGTCACCATCCTTGTCTAATAACCATATCTTGACAATTATGAGGAACCAAACTCATTAAGTCTACTTCTATACTTGAAGTACGTCAAATGGTTTGGTCAACATCAACCCATAAGTTCTAACCTCACTATTAATTAACTTAATAGAAGGTTAGCGTCAATGGCTATCAAATTGACCACTAAGAGCTCCCAAATCATCAAATCCATTAGACCCAATGACTCAAGTTTACCCAATTCCCTTAGCCTAGGCCAAGAGTAAAGAGAACTACTCCATAATCAAAGTAAACATTTCATCAAACTCATGGTAAGCATTAACAAAAGACATGTTCAAAATAGCAATTAAATTGAAATTAACAAGTACCCACTAACAATTATCAACATACAATCATCCAAACAACACAATTAAACATAGAAATCATCAATGTAATATCAACATGTCAAGATTCACAACATTCATGAAATGGGTATAAAATGACAATTGAAAAGAATTCATAAAACTACCACAAGATCTAAGTAAAATTATACTAAGGAATTCAAATTGAACAATTAAAACTAGTAATTAACAAGATCCAATTTAGAATTCAACAAGAGAAGATCAAATTAAAACTAGATCTAGAGAGGAACAAGGGTTGCTCTCTCTAGAAGAACAAAGAACCAAAAAACTAGCTAAAATTGTGTCTTAGTGTAAAATGATTCATCCCCCCTTTCCCCTAGCATCCTTGGGTCTTTTCCATGCAGAAACAGCTTGAAATTGGGCATGATGAGCCTCAGAAATCACCAGGCACGATTTCCTTTAATGAGGTCACATGCAGCTTCCAACGCGTGCGCGCCATGCGTGTGTGCGCGCCGATTGCTTTCGTGATCCACGCGTGCGCACCAAGTGCGCGTGCGCGTCGATAGGAATCTTCTGATCCGCGCGAATGCGTCCATCCTTGCGTGCCGCTTCCAGCCAACCTCATCCACGCGTGCGCGTGGAGTGCGCGGTTGCGCCAATGCTGCTTTTTCTAAAATTTTAATTCTTCATGTTCCTCCCTTGTTCATGCTTTCTTCCTCTCTTCTAGGCCATTCCTACCCTATAATTCCTGAAATCACTCAACAAATACATCACGGCATCGAATGGCAATAGAAGAAGATTAAAATATGGCAATTTTAAAGCAAAATAAGCATGTTTTTCATCATGGAGCAATATTAGGAAGTGAACACAAAACCATGCATTTCTTGTGAATAAGTGTGAGAAATATTGACAAAACCCCCCAAATTCTACACAATATAAACCACAAAATTGGAGTTTATCAATAATCTTGGATAAGATATGTTTGTGTGTTTGTAATAATATTTTATAGTTTGTTTTTTGGTTTTTTTTTGACATTTTTTATTATAATTTCCATATGAATGTTAAACATAGGGAGATGGGGAATAGGCCCCGTGGGAAATGCGGGGAATGCGGGGAACGAGGATGGGGACAATTATTCCCCCATGGCAGAGAATGGGGCGGGGACGGGGATTAATTTTGGGGGCGGGGACGGGGAGCAGGGCGGCATGCCCCGCCCCCGCCCCGCCCCATTGACATCCCTATGCCTGCCCCTGATGATGATGATGAGGGTCCTCCTTTAGTATCGATAGCCAAAGCTTCCGTAGCCCCTTCTGCTGGGTCGTGCGCAGTTCCTTCCACCGAGGTGATCCCTCCTGGTCCCGAGCCCGACGTGGAAATCTTGAATGGTCTGGACGGAGTTGTTGGAACCACCCCGATCTCGGCTATCCCACCTTCTCCTAGAGATGCAGCTATTGGGGCGAATTTGGATCCTTTATGATTCTCTTTTTCATACCCCCTTTAATATGTATTTGATGTGGTCTGACCTGTGGACCTTTTGAACTTCTGGTTTTGTAACCCCCTTTTTTGGGTGATTTCTTGACATTTTTGCTAGTTGCTTCTTAGAAACCTTTGTTTTTTTAATTAAAAGCACTTTTAACTCTTGGGTTGTCATTGGACAATACTTGAGCCTTTAATATTTTAATTTTTGTATTTCAGCTTGTCTTGGTGATGCACCAATTTAACCCTTGCATGATTTTTTGTGTCTTTGGCGACGTGGCCCTGGTGAGGAATTTATAACCACAAACTAACCGGTAAGTGCACTGGATCGTACCAAGTAGTACCTCAAGTGAATGAGGGTCGATCCCACGAGGATTGATGGATCAAGCAACAATGGTCAAGTGATTTGCTTAGTCAGACAAACATAAACTAGTGTTTGGGGTCTCAATTGCATTAAACAGTAATTCAGGAAATCAGAAAAGCAAACAATAAACTGGTGTAAATAATATGGAAGAAAACAGTTAAGGCTTCAGAGTTATCTATTTTCCGGATTGAATTTTCTTACTAACTATTTTAATCATGCAAGATTTAATTCATGGCAAACTATGTGTGACTAAACCCTAATTCCTTAGACTTTTTTAGTCTCCTCTACAATTCATCAACCGCTAATTCTTTGGTTACTTAATTCCAATTAGAGGGTGAAGTTCAATTCTAGTTTATATGTCATAAAAATCCTAATTACACAAAAATACCACTTGTTTCATTAAGGTCCACGCTGAACTTGAAAATTTCCAAGTTCAGCGTGGAGGAGGCAGTGGCTTCTTCATTGGTTTTCCTTTGAAAATAACCCAAGTTTAGCGTGGGGTGATATGCACATTCCCCTTTGGAGTTTCTTCAAGCTGGCGCTGAACTTGGAGATCCTCAAGTTCAGTGTGGAGGAGGCCGAATCAAATGGAAGAAAAGGGTATACTATTATATATCGTTGGAAAGCTCTAGATGTTATCTTTCCAATGCTACTGGATTCACGTTAATTGGACCTCTATAACACAAGTTATTTATGTTTGAGTGCAAGGAGGTCAGGGTTGACAGCATCATTCGCTTTCTTCCTTTTCTGCTACAAAACTCCATCAAATCCATCCGAACGCTACCTAAAATAAATAGAAATTGCACACAACTCAAAGTAGCATTCATAGAGGTTAAAATATATTAAATCTTGATTAAACTTAGCAATTCAAGTGCAAATTTACTAGGAAAAGACAGAGAAGATGCTCACGCATCACAACACCAAACTTGAATTGTTGCTTGTCCTCAAGCAACCTAAACTAGTACATGGTCAAGATGTGAATTTGTATGAGGAGCCAGAGTTCAGTTATGCTCATGTCTCTTCTTAAAGTGGAGTTTATCTATTGTAATTTTGAACAGTTTTGGCATCTCACTCTCTTTTGAATCAGAGGAATATCACTGTCATTCAGAATTAGAATCCGGATCATATTATGAATTCTCTGATCTTTATACTTCAGTTTTAATCCTTGAACATAACAAATTTCCTTTAATTCCCTTTTCCTTGGTGCTTTGCACCTTGAGCCTAGCCGTGACTTTAAATGTTTTGTCTCAAGCTTCACTTGACACAAAAACACCTCAAGTACTTGACTGGGGAACTCTCTTTAAGTTCTGATTTTTTTTTCAGTTCTTCCCAGACAGTGGTGCTCAAAGCCTTTGGCATACTCTACTAAATGTATTTAGCCTCGACTCTAGATATTCTGTCTCAAGCATTACTTGACACAAGAACACCACAAACATATGACTAAGGAAATAACTCTTTGAGCTTTTAATCATATCTGATCTCCTTAGTCATTGATGCTCAGAGCCTTGGACCTTGCTTTTATTTTTCTTCTGCTGTTTCTTTTTGCTTCAAGGATTAAGCTTTCACTAATTTCAGAGAAGTCATAATAGTTCTCTAAATTCCTGTTCCTCATACATCAACATCCCTTGATTCAAATTCAAATATACATTGTTCATGTCATTCATTCAGAATCACAAATAATACCACCACATTTAGGTAAACAAGACTAATCTTAAATATAAACTCAATTTCTCATGCATTACATCTTTTTCTTCTTTCTTTTCTTTTGATTTCAAGCTCAGTGAGCAATACATGAAACACTCTTTCAGAAAAAAAATCAAATAACAAAATAAACAGTAAATTAAACTAGAACCTAGGAATTGAAATAAAAACTGATCATGCAATAACAAAAATAGCAGAAAACAGGAACCTAATCATAATAAGAAAGGGAGAAAATGTAGAATGAAAGGAAATTAAGCACCTCAGTGATCCTAGTGGCCATCTCATTCTTCTGGCTATGCTCCTTCGTGGAGATGATTTGCCTCCCTTTGGTGTCATTAAAATAAACAGAAAATCCACAAGCACAACACCAAACTTAAAAGTTTGCTTGACCTCAAGCAAAGAAGAACTGAAAACAGAGAGGGACATAAAAAAACATACGAAAGAGTAAAAATAAATATTAGTGCAAAGAAAAAAAGAATGATAAAAGGACAAGAGAGATGAAAATAATTAAAAGATATATATATATATATATATATATATATATATATATGTGAGGGGAGGGGGAACATAGATATGGAATGGGATGGGGTTCTGAAAGGAAGGATGAGGAAAGGTGTTTATGGGGAGGGAACGGATGAGAGGGTTGGTTTGGGATTGGCATGTTCGAAAGGGGTGGGGTATTGATGTGGTCGGTTTTATTGGGAAGGAAGGAGGGAAAGGTGTTTGGTGAAAGGTTATAGGGAGTGGGGGTAGCTGAAAAAGGGGAGGAATCAATCAGAGGGGGCATGTGATTTGGTTGAGATTTGGTAAGGTGATATGATTCCACGCTGAACTTGATGAGAGGCAAGTTTAGTGCCAGCTCTTTGGCTTGTTTGTGCTCCTTTTATGCGTCGTTCACCACGCTGAATTTGGGAATTCTCAAGTTCAGCATGGACTTTCCATCAAATGCATGCTATTTGCGTCGTTTACCACGTTAAATTTGGGATTTTCCAAGTTCAGCGTGGACCTGGCAGAATCAACCCTCTCCAGAGTGAGTACAATTTTTCTAAGTGTCCAGTTCCTGTTCTAAAATTTTTGCATGATCAAAACATACGTAAAACAAAGGAAAAACAGTAGAAATTCATTAAAAATCAAATAAATAATAAAATTAACTCAACGGAAAATAAACTAAGGATATGTAAGTATCGAGTTGCCTCTCGACAAGCGCTTATTTACTGTCACTAGCTTGACGGTCAGCTCCTCTAAGGAGGAGGATCATAGGGGCTCAGCTCTTCACCCCTCACTGTGAATCTTCTCCCTGTGTCCCCATAAATTAGCTCAATATGCTCCAGAGAGAGGATTCTATTTACTATATAAGTGAACACTGGATTGCTAGTCAACACCACCTTCATTCCTGGGGAGAAGTCTTCAGTAGAAATCTTTTTGTTTCTCCATTTCCTGGGTACTTTCTTCTTTTTGGGAACCTCCGCCTTGGTGGATGATGCATTCCCGACACCAAACTTAGGTTTGATGTCAGGAGGAATTTTATTGATTGTTACCAAAGGAGGCTTGAGCTGCAAATTCTGTTGTGCATCATAAGGGGGTTCTTGAAGGTTTGGATCAATAAGCTCAGTCTGCATGTACCTCTCTTCTTCACCTGTTGAATGTATATCTTTGAAGACATGAAAGACTAGGTGCTCATCATGCACTCTAAGCACTAATTCACCCACTTCTACATCAATTAGAGCTCTCCCAGTGGCTAGGAATGGCCTTCCTAGAATTATAGAGGCATTCTCATCCTCCCCCGTGTCAAAAATCACAAATCTACTGGGAGGAAGAACTTACCCACTTTGACCAAGATATTCTCCACTAATCCATATGCAGGCTTTATAGATGTGTCTGCCATCTGTAATGCTATCCTTGTGGGTTGTGCCTCTTGGATTTGCAACTTCTTCATCACAGACAAGGGCATTAGATTTATGCTTACCCCCAGATCACATAGAGCTTTCTCAAAGGTGGTGCTCCCAATGGTGCATAAAATTCGAAAGCTCCGTAGATCTGGTATCTTCTTTGGCAAGTTATTCTGAATTATGTCACTACATTCCTTAGTTAAGACCACTGTCTCATCTCCCTTTAAAGGCTTCTTCTTTGTTAATAGCTCCTTCATGAACTTGACATAGAGAGGCATTTTCTCCAAAACCTCAGCAAAAGGAATATTGATTT
Organism: Arachis hypogaea; assembly: GCF_003086295.3. Classification (NCBI taxonomy): domain Eukaryota; kingdom Viridiplantae; phylum Streptophyta; class Magnoliopsida; order Fabales; family Fabaceae; genus Arachis; species Arachis hypogaea. Next base: position 39,769,706 of record NC_092054.1, on the reverse strand, counting down.
GCAACTTTCTGAAGACTTCCAAGAACTTTGAAAACTGCTTGTCCTTGGTATCCTTTTGAAGTCTTTGAGGATATGGCATTTTAGGCTTGTACTTGGGCGCCTTAGGCAATGTAGGATGAGTGTCAAGAGAGACTGGGAATGGATTATCTGCACACCTAGGAGGGACGTGCTCCACCTCTTCTTTCTTCTCCTCTGGTGCTTCTTTTTCAACAGGCTCCTTAGTAACTTGTACTTCCGTACTTGCCACTTGTCCACTTATCAAGGTGATAGCCTTGCATTCCTCTCTTGGATTTGGAATTGTGTTACCAGGAAGGCTAGTAGTGGTCCTCTGATCAATTTTATTAACTTTTGTGGCTAATTGACCCATCTGAATCTCCAAGTTCTTGATTGATGCTCTAATTTTCTGTCTAAAACTTGCCAATTTTGCTTCCAAATCATTGTTCTGCTGGGGCTGAGAAGTTACTTGCTAAGATGACTAAAACTGGTGGTTATTAAAATTATTCTGTTGAAAACCACCCTGTGAATTATTATTAAAATTTTGTGGCCTTTGAGGTTGCTTTCTCCACCCAAAATTTGGGTGATTTCTCCACCCTTGATTGTAGGTCTTAGAATAGGGATCATTATTGGGGTTTCTAGGAGCATTTCTCATGTAATTGACCTGTTCAGTAGAAGATTGAGCATAATTATAATTCTCATTTTGTATAAAATTACCTGTCATATCATAAGGGACCTCTTGAGGTGGATTTTGGGTGTTGATAGCTGAAACTTACATTCCACTCAACTGTTGAGTAAGTAGATTTATTTGCTGAGACATAAGCTTGTTCTGAGCAAGAAGAGCATTAACAGCTTCCACTTCCAACACGCCTCTCTTCTGAGAGGTCTCAGAGTGCAAAGGATTCCTGTTGGAGGAATATAAGTATTGGTTGTTAGCAATCAACTCAATAAGTTCAATAGTCTCCTCTAGTGTCTTCTTCATGTGCAAAGAACCACCTGCAGAATTATCCAAGCGCATCTTAGACATTTCACATAAGCCCTCATAAAAGATATCCAGTTGAGTCTATCTAGAGAACATGTCTAGAGGGCACTGCCTAGTAAGTAGCTTGAATCTCTTCCAAGCTTCATAAAGGGTCTCACCATCTTTCTGTCTGAAAGTCTGAACCTCCAACCTTAGCTTAGTCAGCTTTTGAGGTGGGAAAAATTTAGTTAGAAAGCCAGTGACAATCTTGTCCCAAGTATCTAGACTCTCCTTGGGTTGAGAATCTAACCACAACTTTGCTCTATCTCTCACAAAAAATAGGAAGAGCATGAGTTTCTACACCTCAGAACTCACTCCATTGGTTTTTACAGTATCACAAATCTGCAGAAAATCAGAAATAAACTGATTTGGGTCTTCCTAAGGGAGTCCATGATACTGACAATTTTGTTGCACAAGAGTAACTAGCTGTGGCTTCAGTTTAAAATTATTTGCAGCTATTCGAGGCACCACAATACTTTTGCCATAAAGGTCTGCATTAGGAGCAGTATAAGAGCCAAGCACTCTGATGCGTGGCAGAAGTTAGACCAATTAAGAAATTATAATATAATAGAACAGAGTTGCGAGTATAGCTCTTAACCAGCTAAAATCTGCCTCATCAATTTAGAAAGGTTGTCACAAAATTTAGAATAAAAATACTGGGAGTATGAGTCCCAGGTCATCTCCCAACGAGTTTCTAGAAAGGGTGCTAAGTTATTAATCAGGAGTTTTCCGAGAATTTTGAGAGTCGAATGACAGAAAATAAATAATTGTAATTAAGTGCAATGAAAATTAAAAAGAATTTATATTATTCAAAATAAAAAGCCTTGACTGGGGGAATGATTAATTGGAAGTTCTATCCTTGTTGGAATTCTCTCAAGTGTAGTATAAAGAGGTTATTATTTTCACTTAGTTAACCCTTACTAAATAAAGGAAAGTCAAGTGATTGAGCTAACTCTTATTCGCAAATCCTAGTCCTCTCCCTTACGAAGGTCTAGCGTTAGTAAATATAGAATTAGCCAACAACTTCCAATTTAACTAACCACTTGAGCATTCCAACTCAAGTGTCTCCTCTTAATCAACCCCCATGTCAAGTAGGGAATCTACTCTATTGACATGGATACCATCCTTGTTATTGGGAGTTTGGAATAGAAAAGAGACATGATAATTTAAATAAAATAGTGATTCAAAATTAATTAAAAGTAAAAGTAATCCTTTGCATTAACAATCCATAAAAATAATCCAATTGTAACTCTAAACAAGAATTAAGAATATGGAATAAATAAAAGAGTAAGAAATCAAACTAGAATAGTATCTTCAACGGAGGTGATGACTTTTCAATATCCAAAAGCAAAAGTAATAGACTATGAATATATGAATGTAAAGAAAACCTAGAGGAATAGTGAATTCTCTCTCTAGATTCAGATCTAAAATCCTAAAACTACGCTAAATGAGAATATGTGAAAATCTGTTGAGTCTCTGCATGTTTCCTGGCTTTATTCTATTTTTATGGGCCAAAAATTGGGTCAAAACTCGGCCCGAAATTGCCCTAGTGTTTTCTGTTATTTCTGCAGATCGCGCAGGTCACGCGTACGCGTCAGTCATGCGTGCGCGTCATTTGGCGAATTTTCTTGTCATACATACGCGTCAGGCACGCGCACGCGTCTTTTGTGCAGACTCCAATCCATGCGTACGCGTTAGGCACGCGCACGCGTCTTTTGTGCATACTCCAATCCATGCGTACGCGTCAGGCACGCGCACGCATCGCTGCAAATTTCTCCATTCCGCGCGCTCGCGTGAGCCATGCGTGCGCGTCGGTACTCGCTTGTCATCTCCTTAGTTTTTTGTGTTCCTTCCATCTTTGCAAGCTTCCTCTCCATTCTCTAAGCCACTCCTGCCCTATAAAGCCTAAAACACTTAACACATGGATCACGGCATCGAATGGTATAAAGGAGAAGTAAAATATACAATTTAAAGATCTCTAGGAAGCAAGTTTTCAACCATAAAACAAAACTAGGAAGGGATTATAAAATCATGCAAATCATATGAATAAGTGGGTAAAGACTTGATGAAACCACTCAATTAAACATAAGATAAACCATAAAATAGTGGTTTATCACACTCTTCTAGGTTGCTCATTCCCAACTGGATTTGTCACATTGGCATTACTAGCATTATTATGATCCACAGTGGACTCTGCAGCCTTGTAAAGTCTTGCTTGTTGCAAACACCGCCTCAAAGTCCTTTCAGCTTCATGATCAAAGTCTAACAGAGGTTCTTTGTCCCTGTTCCTACTGATAAATAGACAGAAGATAAGAAAAGATGGGATTCTCTACGTCAGAGTGCAGACAATTTCCGGTGAGGTAACTTGTGTAAAATAATAAAATAAAAATACTAATTAAAACAAATAAATAAAATTCGAAATTACTTGTAAATTTAGGACAAAAATTTTCGAAATTAGGGAGTTAAATAATTAAGAAAAATTAAAATAAAAATAACTAGGAAACACCAAACTTAATTTCAGAAATTAAGAAAAAATAATATAAGATGCAATTTTTTTAAAAAAATTAAAGACAAAAATAAAATAAAACTAATAAAATATAGAAAGTTAAAAAAAATAATGAAAAAAAACAAAACAAAACAAAAATAAAAAAATGAAAATAAAAAGAAAAATAAAAAAAGAACGGACGAGATTTAAAAATAAAAAAAATTAAAAGGAAGTGAAAAAAAGAAAACAGGGGACAGTGGGATGGAAACGAAAGGCAAGGAGAAAGAAAAAAAAAGGAAACAAAAGAAATGAAAAAATAAAAATTAATAATAATAAAAAAATTAATTAAAATAAAAATGATCTAATCTAAGCAATCAAACAACGAATAGTTGTCAATCACTGTCAATCCCCGGCAACGGCGCCAAAAACTTGGTGCGAAATTTATAACCACGAACTAACCGGCAAGTGCATCGGGTCATACCAAGTAGTACCTCAAGTGAATGAGGGTCGATCCTACGAGGATTGATGGATCAAGCAACAATGGTCAAGTGATTTGCTTAGTCAGTCAAATAGAAAGTAGTGTTTGGGGTTTCAATTGCATTAAACAGTAATTCAGAAAATCAGAAAAGCAAACAATAAACTGGTGTAAATAATATGGGAGAAAACAGTTAAGGCTTCAGAGTTATCTATTTTTCGGATTGACTTTTCTTACTAACTATTTTAATCATGCAAGATTTAATTCATGGCAAACTATGTATGACTAAACCCTAATTCCTTAGACCTTTTTAGTTTCCTCTAAAATTCATCAACCGCCAATTCCTTGGTCACTTAATTCCAATTAGAGGGTGAAGTTCAATTCTAATTTATATGCCACAAAAATCCTAATTACACAAATATAAGAGGATTATATGTCACGTATCCCGTTAAACCCAGATATTTAGAAATTTAGGAGAAATTGTTTTCAAGCTGTTGTTCAAGTAAAGAGCTTTTCCAACTTATACAAGAACTCAATTAGAACCAAGGTCATACTTCCGTTCCACCCAGATTCATAAATTAAAGAACAAAGACAATTCATGAATCATAAATCAGTACATGAATTAAAATAGAAAAATAATAGTATCAATCCGTACAATAGACAGAGCTCCTAACCTTAACAGTGGATGTTTAGTTGCTCATGGTTCAGAGAAAAAACTAGGATTCTCAAAAAATTGAAAATTGCGGAATGAGGTAGAATAGAAGAGAAGAGATCCCCGAAGGGCTGATTTTTTTCCTTTTATATCTAATCCTAATTAATGTAAAATATATTTTCTAAAAATTAAATAATATATTTTTCTATTTATAAAAGAAATAAAGTTAAATCAAAATTTATTAATTGCTTCTCGTGCAACCTCTAGACGTATTGGGGACCACTTGTTTCATTAAGGTCTACGCTGAACTTAAAAATTTCCAAGTTCAGCGTGGAGGAGGCAGTGGCTTCTTCATTGGTTTTCCTTTGAGTCCAACCCAGGTTCAGCGTGGGGTGATATGCACATTCCCCTTTGGAGTTTCTTCAAGCTGGCGCTGAACTTGGAGATCCTCAAGTTTAGCGTGGAGAAGGCCGAATCAAATGGAAGAAAAGGGTAAACTATTATATATCGTTGGAAAGCTCTAGATGTTAGCTTTCCAATGCCACTGGAAAAATGTAAATTGGACCTTTATATCTCAAGTTATTTATGTTTGAGTGCAAGGAAGTCGGGGTTGACAACATCATTCGCTTTCTTCATTTTCTGCTACAAAACTCCGTCAAATCTATTCGAATGGTACCTGAAATAAACAGAAATTGCAAACAACTTAAAGTAGTATTTATAATGGCTGAAATATATTAAATCTTGATTAAACTTAGCAATTCGTGCAAATTTACTAAGAAAAGACAGAGAAGATGCTCACGCATCAGGCCCCTAGGATGTAGATGTTTGGGTTTCCTTGATTTGTCGCCCTTTTCAAGGTAGTGTTTGCTTTACTGACCTCTACCTTTGCCCTTTGGAACGTGCTGATGTCGTCCTTTATGGCTTTGATGTCCGGGCTTTTTAGTCGGTTTTCAACAACTTTCTTAGGTAGTGTTCTTATATAGAACCTTTACTTTTATAGTTTTGGATGACTTTTTAGCTCCGTCTTGAGGTTGCGCTTCCGCTTTAAGTAGCGTCCCTTTTCAGGGCTTGTACCTTTTAGCTGAGCACTTTGGGCCTAGGTTTTTCAACCTTTTTGGCCTTTGTATTGTGTTTGTTCCCTTTTCAGTGATCCTTTCGTTAGTCCGACTTCTCTATCGGGCCTTCTCAAGTTATTTCTGGTAATCCCATTTTTAGTCCGACCTTGTCAGGCCGCTTTATATGGGTTACTTTTTATAACCTCTTGCATTAATTCGAGCTTTATCGTTTCACCTTGCCAACTTCTCTTGGTCGGACGATGAATTTTGCGTTTATGAGCTTCAATTAATGCGTCTTGGTAGGAAACTTTCTTAGGGAACCTTAAAATTTTATTCAAGCAATAGGATAAAATAAGAATGTGTACATGCGGGAGCTTACCCTTCTAGTTCGAGTAGCTTTCAGATCTTGGCCTGGCGCCTCATTAAAAAACCCTTTAGGAAAAAAAGTGCGCCTTGGCCTGAGATCTTTTTCTAGCTATAGTACCTCCTTAGGTTACAGGCATGCCATGACATCGGTAGCTCCTGCCCTTGGAGGTCGGCCACCCTATAGTAACCTTTTCCTAGTACTTCTATGACTCGGTATGACCCTTTCTAGTTGGCTGCTAGCTTCCCTTCTCCTGACCGACCTGCTCCGATATCATTTCGGATTAAGATGAGGTCGTTGGCGGCGAAGTTTCGTTGGATTACCTTCTGATTATACCTTGGAGCCATTCGACGCTTTAGCGCTTCTTCTCTAATTTGAACTCTTTCTCGGACTTCTGGAAGTAGGTCGAGCTCTTCCCTTTGTGCTTGGAAGTTGGTGTCCTCGTTGTAGAAGATCACCCTAGGGGACCTTTTCTCTACCTCTACGGGAATCATTGCCTCCATTCCGTAAGCAAGTCGGAAGGGTGACTCCCTGGTGGTGGAGTGCGGGGTTGTCCGATATGTCCACAGAACTTGCGGGAGCTCTTCAGCCCAGGCTCCTTTTGCGTCCTGTAGTCTTCGTTTTAACCCAGCCAATATAACTTTGTTGGCAGCTTCCACCTGTCCATTGGCTTGTGGGTGTTCTACAGAGGTAAACTGGTGCTTAATTTTCAAATCGGCTGCCAAGTTCCTAAAGCCCGTGTCAGTGAATTGAGTGCCATTGTCTGTGGTGATGGAGCATGGGACCCCAAACCTTGTGACAATGTTTCGGTATAGGAATTTCCGATTTCTTTCGGCGGTGGCGGAGGCTAATGGTTCTGCCTCGATCTATTTTGTGAAGTAGTCTACTCCTACAATAAGGAACTTGACTTGCCCTGATCCCTGGGGGAATGGTCCGAGGAGGTCGAGCCCCCACTTTGCGAATGGCCAGGGTGAAGTGACGTAGATGAGCTCTTCGGGTGGTGCGATATGAAAGTTGGCATGTTTCTGGTATGGTGGACATGTTTTGACGAACTCTATCGCTTTCTTTTGCAAGGTCGGCTAGTAAAAACCAGTTCGGAGTACCTTTTTGGATAGAGCTCGCGCCCCAAGGTGGTTTCCGTACATGCCACTGTGAACTTCTTCTAGAACTTCCCTTGTAGCGGAGGTGGGGACACATTTTAGGAGGGGTGTGGAGATTCCTCTCCTATATAGGACATCGTACACTATGGTGTAGTACTGTGCTTCTCGTACTAGCTTTTTTGCCTCCTTTTTATCCGCGGGGAGTGTTTCGGATTTGAGGTAGCTGATTATGGGAGCCGTCCACCTTTGGTCCTGGCCTGATATGCTTAGAACCTTCTTTTCTTCCGAGGTTGATGGGTTTTGTAGTGTTTCTTGGATGAGGCTTCTATTGTTGCCCCTGGTTTGGTGCTGGCTAGTTTCGAAAGTGCATCAGCTCGGGTGTTTTGTTCCCGAGGTATATGTTGGATCTTGTATCCCGTGAGTTTTCCGAGCTATTCTTTGGTCTTGTCTAGGTATTTCTTCATGATGGGATCCTTGGCCTGGTAGCTCCCTTCTATTTGCGAGGTGACTACTTGTGAGTTGCTGAAGATGGTAAGCTTTTGTGCTCCAACTTCCCTAGCCAACTTCAAACCAGCCAATAGGGCCTCATACTCGGCTTGGTTATTTGAGGCAGGAAACTCGAACTTTAAGGAGAGCTCGAGTTGAGTTCCCTGGCCACTTTCTAGGATGACACCTACTCCACTCCCAGCTTTGTTTGATGAGCCGTCAACGTAGAGGTTCAAGTTAGTGGGGGTGCTTGGGGTGTCGGTGTATTCCGCGATGAAGTCGGCTAGGTATTGAGACTTGATAGCTGTCCGAGCTTCATAATTAAAGTCAAATTCGAACAACTCCACCGCCCATTGTAGGATTCTTCCAGCTAAGTCGGTTTTCTTTAGGATACCTTTATGGGTTGGTTGGTCCGTATTCTGATAGTGTGGGCCTGAAAGTATGGTCGGAGTCGTCGGGCAGTGAGTATAAGGGCATAGGCGAACTTCTTTATCTTTTGATAGTTTAGTTCATCCCCTTGTAGAGCCGTACTAATAAAGTAGATTGGTTGTTGTCTGCTCTTATTTTCCCTGACAAGGGCTAAGGCTATAGCCCGGCTTCCTACAACGAGGTATAGGATCAGCTCCTCTCCTTGCCGGGGTCGAGTTAGGATGGGTGGTTGCCCTAGGAATGTCTTGAAGTCTTGGAAGGCTTGTTCACACTCTGGGGTCCATTCGAACCTCTTTCTTTTCCTTAGTGTCGGGTAGAAAGGGAGAGATCTCAAGGCCGATCCGGCTAGGAATCTAGACAGAGCCGCTAGTCTCCCGTTGAGTTGTTGTACCTCTTTGACACAGGTCGGGCTTTTCATGCTGAGTATGGCCTGGCATTTATCCAGGTTTTCTTCAATCCCTCTCTGGGTGAGCATGAAGCCCAAGAATTTACCAGCTTCTATCGCGAAGGTGCACTTTGTGGGATTTAGTTTCATCACATGTCTTCTTATGGTGTCGAACACTTCGGCGAGATTAGATAATAATGCATCCTCTCTTTGTGTCTTCACCAGCATGTTGTCTATGTAGACCTCCATTAGCTTTCCAATGTGGTTGGCGAAAACTTTGTTCATCAACCTCTGGAATGTTTTCCCTGCGTTCTTGAGTCCAAATGGCATGACTATATAGCAGTAGTTTGCTTTTGGGGTTAGGAACGAGGTTTTCTCTTGGTCGGGTTAATAGATCGGAATTTAGTTGTACCCCGAGTAGGCGTCCATGAAAGAAAAGTACTGGTATCCTGATGAGGCATCTACTAGGGTGTCTATATTCAGGAGTGGATAGGGATCTTTTGGGCAGGCTTTGTTGAGGTTGGTGTAATCAGTGCACAGCCGCAACTTTCCATTTGACTTTTTGACAAGTACGACATTGGCCAGCCATAATGGGTACTTAACCTCCCTTATGAACCCTGCCTCTAGTAAGGCATGTACCTGTTCTTCCACGGCTTGCGATCTCTCTGGGCTAAGCTTTCTGCGCTTCTATTGCACTGGCCAAGATCCGGGGTATACTGCCAGTTTGTGGCACATTAGTTCGGGATCTATGCCGGGCATGTCTGCGGCATTCCAAGTGAAGAGGTCCGGAGTTGTCTTTTAGGAACTTTATTAGCAGCTCCTTTAGGTCTTCTTTTAGGTTTACGCCGATATTTGTTGTTTTATCTCTGGTGTCTTCGATTTGGACCTCTTCTGTCTCGCCTTCTGGTTGCGGACGAAGTTCTTCTCAAGCCCGTGCTCCCCCGAGTTCAATGGTATTGGACTCTTTTCCTCTGGGGTCGCCTTTAAAATTTAGGCTTTCATTATAGCAGCGCCGCACGAGTTTTTGGTCTCCTTTGATGGTGGTTATCCCTTCTGGAGTCAGGAACCTCATGCATAAGTGTGGAGTGGAGACTACTGCCGCGAGCTGATTTAGTATTGTCCAACCTATGAGGGCGTTGTACGCGGAGCTCACGTCGATGACGATGTAGTCTATGCTTAGCGTTCTAGATCGCGTTCCTTTTTCGAAGGTTGTGTGTAATGGGATGTTGGCGAGTGGCCGGATTGGGACATCTCCGAGCCCGAATAGGCTATTTGGATATGCTCTGAGCTCTTTTTCTTGTAGGCCGAGCTTGTCGAAGGCGGATTTGAACAGGATATCTGCAGAGCTTCCTTGGTCGACCATTGTTCAGTGGATGTTGGCATTGGCTAATATGATGGTAACGACCATGGGATCATCATGCCCAGGGATGATACCCGCAGCGTCTTCTTGAGTGAAGGTGATAGTGGGGAGGTCGGGTGACCTGTCCCCTTCTCCGACATGGTATACCTCTTTTAGGTGTCTTTTGCGGGATGACTTAGAGATCCCTCCTCCTGCGAATCCTCCATTGATCATGTGGATATGTCTCTCAGGAGTGTGAGGGGGGACGTTCAGCTCGTCCGCCCTTTTCGTCCATTCTTCTCTTTTTTGGTTCGTCCGCTCTGTTAGTTAGGAACTGATCTAGTTTCCCTTCTCGTGCTAGTTTTTCTATGACATTCTTGAGGTCGTAGCACTCGTTGGTAGAATGTTCGTAGATTCGGTGGTGTTTGCAATACTCTGTCCGACTTCCTCCTCTTTTGTGTTTAATCGGGTGGGGAGGTGAGATTTTTTCAGTGTTGCATATTTCTCGGTAAACATCCACAAGAGATACCCGAAGAGGAGTGTAGTTGTGGTATTTCTTGAGTTTCTCTATAGATTGGTCTTCTTTTTTCCTAGATTCCTTATCCTTATCCCGAGGTGGGTAGGAGAATCCGGTTTTTGAGGTTTCTTCTAATCGGAAGTTCTCCTCCATATTGATATATTTTTCCGCCCGTTCTTGTACCTCGTTCAGAGATGTTGGGTGTTTCTTGGATATGGAGTGGCTAAATGGTCCTTCTTGTAGGCCGTTGATGAGTCCCAAGATGGCCGCTTCTGTAGGGAGATTTTGTATGTCAAGGCATGCTTTATTGAATCTTTCCATGTAGCTGCGAAGGCTCTCCCGATCTCCTTGTTTAATTCCTAGCAAGCTTGGAGCGTGTTTGGTTTTATCCCTCTGAATGGAGAACCTGGCGAGGAATTTTTTGGCAAGGTCATCGAAGCTTGTGATCGATCTTGGAAGGAAGCTGTCAAACCACTTTATTGCCGTCTTGGTCAGCATGGTCGGGAAGGCTTTGTAGCGAGTCATATCCGAGGCATCCGTGAGGTACATCCAGCTTCTGAAGTTGCTGAGGTGATGGCTCGGGTTGGATGTACTGTCGTATGGGGCCATGTCAGGAGCTTTGAATTCTTTCGGGACTTTAGCCTTCATGATTTCCTTTGTGAACGGGTCTTGGTCCTTGTGAGGACTATCCTCACGCTCGGATCGAGTGGTTTTAGCTTTGAGGTCGGCTTGGAGCTTTAGGAGCTTGTCTTCCAACCCTCGACGTCATCTTGTTTCTCTCCAGAGATCCCGCTCGGATTCTCGCTGACGTTCAGCTTCTTATTCGAGTTGTTTGAGGCGATCCTGCTGTTCACGAATGGCATCTAAAATTTCCGTGTTCTGAGGTTGCTTATCTCCCTTGGATTGGGGCGTGTCCTTTGATGTGGCATCCATGTTCTTAAGTGGCGTTCCTTCTTCAAAACCGGAGTTATGGTCGTTGGTAGGGTTGTTTGCCATGGGGATGGGACGACTTCAGGGTTCCCCGGCAACGGCGCCAATGTTTCGGGGTTACCTGAAACTGAGAGGTCGGTCTCGAAGGAGATCTTTTGGATTGGTCGAGGCTGCTATGCCCGACTTGTTGGAGCAGGAGGCGCTGCTGGTCCTTGTTCACTGGAGGGGGTGGTACCTGCAAGAGACTCTGATGCTTAAGTCAGTACGGGCTTTAAGTAGGTTTTTTTTGTAGAATTGGAATTTGAGTTATACTTGGGTGCTCCAGTGTATTTATAGTAGTGTTTGACGACCTTCCTTTGAGATAAGTTTGTCATCTTATCTTATCTTTTGTGGGTGAGATCACTTATCTTTTGGCCAACCGCCTTCTGGTAGGCGGTGACTCTTCTTTCTTGGGCCTCTTTGGGCCTCTGCGGTGATCCGTCCGAGCTCTTTATGAAGAGGTCGGCGGTCGACCAAACTTCAAAGAGGTCGGTCACTTTGTCTTCGTCTAACCCGGACCTTATAGCTCGGTCCAGGGTATGAACAATAATGATGGTGAAGTTTGACAGGTACTATATCCCGGGATGAAAATACGAGTTGAGGTAGAGGATTCCCTCTCTCGTGTTGTGATTATGATTAAAGAGACAATAAGATTTATGTTGTGAGGACAGTGGTGTTATCCTGCTCACGTAAAGGCAAGTTGAGATAGAGGATTCTTTTTCTTGCTGTAATGGACAAGATGAGGTTGAGGATTCCCTCTCTTGTTGCAGTGGGCAAGCGAGATTAAGGATTCCCTCTCTTGCTATATCGGGGAATTGAATGGAGAATGTTGAAGATTTCCTTCGATTCGATTCTTGGCTGTGGTGTAAATGAGTTAGGTTGAGTATTCCTTATCATTACACCACAATCTCTCTCTGAATGGGAGGTTGAGGATTCTCTCCTTGAAGGTTGAGGATTCCCTTCGTGTTGAGAGACGATACTTGGGTTAGTTACAGGTGTGTCGGGTTAGCTGTATAACCGACAGATGAGCTCATTGGCCATAGGGGAGTCATACATCATTTGCATATGTTTGATTTGTTTGAGTTTGCTTAATTGTATTAGTTTGCCTAATTGAATATGTTATATGACTAAATGCTATTTTCCTTAATTGCCTTACTTGTGTATTACTTGTCTGTATTGCTTGTGCTTGTACCATTAAGAGGTCCCTCATGCTGGTGTCGGTTGACGCTGAGGGCAATCTTTGTTAAAATGAAATGAGGAGATGATTGATTAAAAATGATAAATACTAAATGAGATGATTTGAGCTCCCTGGGTAGACGTATTGAAATGATTTCACTTGCTCCAGGTGAAGATGTGAGGTATTGATATATAATCACTGAGTCGAATTAGTTGGTGCTGATTCTAGTCATGGTTCTACAATGAATTGAAAGTTGAAAAGTTTGGAAAGTTGGAAAAGATGAGAAATATAATTAGACATATTATCCCTTAGGATAGTTACCTAATTCATGGATTAGTAAAAACTTAGGATGAATAAACTAACAAAAGGAAGTTTAAGATATTTAGCGAGTTCTTATTATAGTACATTGTATTTATTTGGCACTTTTATCGTACTGAAAACCCATGGGTCGGGGGTTCTCTTTCCGTATATATTCTCTGTTTTTCAGATACAGGTCCAGGTGCTCAGCAGTGAGCTGTGATTCATCTGAAAAGCGGCAAAGTTTGCTTGATCCCTGTTTTACTTTTTCTTTGAATCTTTCCTTAATTATTTTGAAAAAGTTATATACATGTAATTATCTATCTTTAAATTTGCCTATAGAGGCTTTGATATATATTTTGGGAGAGATAGGAAAAATATGGTTGTCAAACTGATTTTATTCTATACTCTAGCCAGCCTAAACTTCGCAGGCCGCGACTAGGGACTATTTACTTATATTATATACTTATATCCTATCTTTATCTTATTCTCCTTTATTGCTTTATCTTTAAATCCCTTTCGATCACGCCTTATCTTCCGTTTTATCGATACGTGAGTGTTCCGATTCTCGATTTTTTTACTCCTTTTCAGACTTCTCGTTTAATACTTCCTTTCAATTATATCTATATGTATTTATTATAATCCACCTTGAGAGTCGTACCACCTTATTATCATTGACTTATGACTCGAGCATAAGGATTTGAATATTAGTGTGTTACACCTACAATACAAGGCACTAATGGAGAAGCAAATGGTACTCCTTATAAAAGTAATTCAAACTTATCATAGGGGTGAATTCTCTTCTAGTTAGTTCAAAGAATTTCTTCTCACACATGGTATTAATCACAGGTTCACATGTCTATACACACACCAACAAAATGATGTTATGAAACATAAACATAGGCATATTGTGGAAGTTGGTCTTACCTTTCTCTCCACTGCCTCTCTTCCCCTTGATTTTTTGGGAAGATGCTTTTTTGACATCTGTATTCCTTATCAATAGATTATCATCAACCTGTTTAAATGTCAAAACTCCTTATGGACTTATGCATGGTACTTCTCTTAATTATTCTATCTTGCACACCGTTGGATGTGCTTGTTTTCCAAATCTGCGTCCTTACAATAGTAATAAACTTGAAGTCGCTTTGAGAAATGTATATTTCTTGGTTATTGCACCCTAACATAGAGGTTTCAAGTGCATGTCTAAAACTGGTCGCATTTATTTTGCTTGCAATGTTGTTTTTGATGAGGGAAGGTTTCCTTATCCCTCTGTTTTTCCTGCAAATTCAAAACATCTCCCTATATTTTCACCAATTCTACTTGTTCTCATCCTACTACATTCTTTCCTATCCAATCTTCCTTATCAGCTTCTACTCCATCTCCTTCATCCTTGTGTGACCTCACTTCTTCTATATCTACGTCATCCAATACTTTTGATTCTTCTCCCACTTTCTCTATTGGTAATATTCCAGTCCCTTTAATTCCACTTGTGCCTCAGACTTCTACTCTTAATATCCACCCCATGATAACTTGAGCTAAATATGAAATTATAAAGCCTAAACTAAATTTTCCTTGCACCTCCACCACTGATCTTACACAACATGTCCATAAAATAATCAAACAAGCTCTACATAGCCCTCACTGGTACCAGGCTATGCAAGAAGAAATCAATGCTCTTTATAAAAATTACACATGAATTCTTGTCCAACCTCCTAATGATGCTAAAATCATTGGTTGTAAGTGGGTCTTTGTAATTAAACGAGTACCCGATAATTCAATCATCAAATATAAAGCTCGTTTGGTTGGCAAAGGTTTCCACTAAACTAAAGGTGTCAATTATGATGAAATTTTTAGCCCATTAATTCGTCCCTCTACTATTCGGCTTGTCCTTACCATTGATTTATCCAAGGGCTGGAAACTTCGCCAATTCAACTTTAATAATGCATTTCTTAACGGTGTCTTACATGCACAGGTCTTTATGATGCAGTCTCCAGGATTTGAAAGCTTGGATTTCAGCAAAGTGTGTCAACTTCATAAAGCACTTTATGGTTTAAAACAGGCACCATTGGCCTGATTTCTAACTCTTAGCTCTACTTTAAAATGTTTTGGTTTTTCTAGCACTAAAGCAAATTTTTCTTTATTTGTTCACTTTAATCCTAACTCTTGTATTTACATTTTAGTGTATGTTAATGATATACTTATCACATGCAGTAACAATGATGAAATTGAGGTTCTGGTTTCTCAATTGAAATCTATTTTTGCTCTTAAAGACCTTGGCCAATTACATTACTTCTTGGGGCTTGAATTTTCATATCCTTCTTCCTCTGAAATTCATATCACACAATCCAAATATATACATGACTTACTCTTTAAGATAAACATGAAATCTTTTAAAAGAGTCCTTACACCAATGCTAACTACTGAGAAATTAACTTTTGAGCACTCTATTCCTTTTGATAAATCAACCTTTATAGATCTAGTATGGGTAGCTTACAATATGCTACACTTACACACCCTGAAATCTCTTTTTCTATTAATCGTGTGAGCTAATTTATGCAACATTCCATGCAAAAACACTGGGTGGCTATTAAACGCATCTTATGATAGGATGTTTATCACATGAATTATTATTTTTCTTTACTAATAATTTCACATTATTGCTTTTTTAGATAGTGACTGGGCCAATGATCTTGATGATCATAAATCTACAAGTGGTTTATGTGTCTTCATAGGATCAAACCTTATCTCTTGGGCCAGCTGCAAACAATCCACTATTATTCGCTCTTCCACAAAGGTGGAGTATCGTTGTCTTGCTAATACAAACTCTGAAATCACGTGGCTGCAAAAATTGATGCATGAACTCATGCTCACACTATCAATTCAACCCATGATATTTTGTGGTAACTTGAGTGTTGTGTTGCTCTCTGTAAATCCAGTGTTGCCGTTCGAAACATTTTGAAGTCGATCTTCATCTTGTACATGATAGAGTTAATAAGAAACAATTATACATTATTCATATCCCTTCATCTTTCCAAGTTGATGATCTATTTACTAAGCCCATTCCTCAAAGAACTTTTGAATTGTTTCGAAACAAACTCAAGATATGTCCCAAATCGACCGGGGGATGTAGGATAATATAGCTGTCATGATTTTGTTATGGTTAGCTTCCTCTTTTATAGCAGTGTTCATACCCTGGGGCAAGCTACATGATCCGGATTAGATGAAGAAAGCGACCGACCTCTTGTAAAGGTTGGTCGTCACCGACCTCTTCCTAAAAAGAGGTCGGCCAAATTGTCATAAAGGCCCAAACAGGCCCAAACAGAAGGACGCAGCCCACTCTAAAGGCAACTGGCCTGAAAGATACGTGACCTCACCCTAAAGATAAGATAAGATAACCAACTTATCTCAAAGAAAGGTCACTCCCCACTACTATAAATACACTGGAACACCCAGGTATAACTCATACTCTGATTCTACACAAAAAAGATGCTTAAAGCCCGTGCTAACTTAAGCATCGGAGTCTCTTGTAGGTACCACCACCCTCCGATGATCAATGATCCCGCAACATCTCAAGACTCAGCAAGTCGGACACGACAGCTCCTGCCACAACAGTAGATCTCCATCGAGATCGACCTTCAGTTTCAGATAACCCTCGGAACATTGGCGCCGTTGCTGGGGAACCTGGAAGTCATCCCATCATCATGGAGGACAACCTTGACAACAATCATAATTATGGCTTGGAAGACAGAACACCACACAAGAACACGGATACCATACCAAAGGATATTCCTCAAAACAAAGGAGACAAACAACCTCCAAATGCAGAAATTTTAGAAGCCATTCGTGAACAACAGAATCGCCTTAAATAACTAGAACAGGAGGCCGACCGGCAGAGGGAGACTGAACGAAACCTTCGGAGAGAAACCAGACAGCGTCGAGAGCTGGAAATCAAACTTCTAAAGCTCGAAGCTGATCTCAAAACCAAGACTACTCAAACCAGCCATGAAGATAGCCCACACAAGGATCAAGATCCGTTCACAAAGGAGATCATGAAAGCTAAAGTTCCAAAGGACTTCAAAGCCCCTGACATGACCCTGTACGACAGAACGTCGGACCCAACCCACCATATCAGCAATTTCAGAAGTTGGATGTATCTTACGGATTCTTCAGACGCAATCCGTTGTAAAGCCTTCCCGACTACCTTGACCAAAGCAGCAATAAAATGGTTCAACAATTTGCCACCAAGGTCAATAGCAGGCTTCGATGACCTTGCCAAGAAATTCTTAGCTAGATTCTCCATCCAGAAAGACAAAGCCAAGCATGCGCCAAGCTTGCTAGGGATTAAGCAAGGAGATCGGGAGAGCCTCCGCAGCTACATGGAAAGATTCAACAAAGCATGTCTGGACATACAAAGTCTGCCAACAGAAGCAGCCATCATGGGTCTCATTAATGGCTTACGAGAAGGACCCTTTAGCCATTCCATATCCAAAAAGCACCTTACATCTCTAAACGAAGTATAAGAGCGGGCAGAAAAGTACATTAATATAAAGGAAAACTCTTGATTAGGAGAAACCTCAAAATCCGGATTCTCCTACCCATCTTGGGACAAGGATAAAGATACTAGGAAAAAAGAAGACCAGCAAACTGAAAAACCTATAAAATACCATAACTACAGTCCCATCAGGGTGTCACTTGTAGATGTCTACAGAGAGATATGCAACGCTGAGAAGATCCCGCCTCCTCATCCGATTAAGCATAAAAGATGAGGAATTCGGACAAAGTATTACGAATACCACCGAGTCTACAGGCACCCTACCAATGAGTGCTACGACCTAAAGAACGTTATAGAGAAGCTAGCCTAGGAAGGAAGACTAGACAAGTTCCTGGCAAACAAAACAGATGAACCAAAGAAGCGAAGAAGGGATGAAGAGGTCAGATGAGCTGAACGTCCTCCTCACACCCCTGAGAGGCATGTTCACATGATAAATGGTGGATTCACAGGAGGAGAGATCTCTAAGTCGTCCCATAAAAGACACCTCAAAGAAGTGTATCATGTTGGAGAAGGGGACAGGTCATCCGACCTCCCCACTATCACCTTCACTCAAGAAGACGCCACAGGCATCATCCCGGGACATGATGACCCCGTCGTCATTACAATCATACTAGCTAATGCTAATCTCCATCGAGCACTAGTAGACCAAGGAAGTTCCGCAGATATTCTGTTTAAATCAGCTTTTGACAAGCTCGGCTTACAAGAGAAAGAGCTCAGAGTGTATCCGAATAGTTTATTCGGGCTCAGAGACACTCCAATTTAACCACTAGGGTACATCCCACTTTACACAACCTTTGGAAAAGGAAATCGGTCTAAGACATTATGCATAGACTACATAGTAGTCGATGTAAGCTTGGCCTATAACGCTTTGATAGGTCGGACAACGTTGAACCAACTCGCCGCGGTGGTCTCCACTCCACACCTATGCATGAAGTTCCCAACCACAGAAGGGATAGCTACCATAAAGGGAGACCAAAAACTCGCACGACGCTGTTATAACGAAAGTCTGAACCTTAAAGGACACCCCAAAGGAAAGGAAATCAATACTATAGAACTCGGGAAAATTCGAGCTCGCGAAGAACTTCGCCCTCAACCTGAAGGTGAAACCAAAGAAGTTCAAATTGGACACACTCAAGATAAAACAAAAAATATAGGGGAGAATCTAAAAGAAGACCTAGAGGAACCACTAATAAAGCTCCTAAAGGATAACTCCGACCTCTTCGCAAGGAAGGCTGCCGACATGCCTAGTATTCCCCGGACTAATATGCCACAGGTTAGCTGTATACCCAGGGTCTCAGCCAGTACAGTAGAAACATAGGAAACTCGACCCAGAGAGGTCGCAAGCTGTAGAGGAGCAGGTACAGGCCTTGCTGGAAGCAGAATTCATAAGAGAGGTAAAATATCCATTATGGCTAGCCAATGTAGTATTGGTCAAAAAGTCAAATGGTAAATAGTGGATGTGCATTGATTACACCGACCTCAACAAAGCATGCCCCAAAGATCCTTACCCACTCCCAAATATAGACACCCTAGTTGACGCTTCGTCAGGATATCAGTACCTCTCCTTCATAGATGCTTACTCGGGATACAATCGAATCCCAATGTATCAACCCGACCAGGAGAAAGCATCGTTCTTAACCCCAAAAGCAAACTACTGCTATATAGTCATGCCCTTCGGACTCAAGAACGCAGAGGCCACCTACCAAATAATGATAAACAAAGTCTTTGCCAATCACATTGGGAAACTAATGGAAGTGTATGTCGATGAAAGGGTGGTAAAGACACAAAGCAAGGAAACATTGCTATCCGACCTCATTGAAATGTTAAATACCATAAGAAAGCATGGGATGAAACTTAATCCCGCAAAATGCACTTTTGCAGTAGAAGATGGCAAATTCTTGTGCTTCATGCTCACCCAAAGAGGAATTGAAGCAAACCCAGATAAATGCCAGGCCATACTTCGCATGAAAAGTCCGACCTGTGTCAAGGAAGTCCAGCAGCTCAATGGAAGACTAGCAGCTCTGTCTAGATTCCTAGCTGGATCAGCCTTAAGATCTCTCCCTTTCTATGCAACATTGAGGAAGGGAAAGAGGTTTGAGTGGACTCCAGAATGCGAACAAGCCTTCCAAGACTTCAAAAAATTTCTGGGGCAACCACCCATCCTTACTCGACCTCGGGAAGGTGAAGAACTCATATTATACCTCGCCGTAGGAAGTCGGGTAATAGCTTCAGCACTAGTCAGAGAAGATGAAAGTGGGCAACAACCCATCTACTTCTCAGTAAGGCTCTACAAAGGGCTGAACTAAACTATACAGAAATATTATCACAAGGTTTGGGGTCCCATGCTCCATCACCACAGATAATGGTACTCAATTCACCGACACAGGCTTTAAAAACCTGGTAGCCGATTTGAAAATCAAGCACCAGTTCACCTCTGTCGAGCACCCACAAGCCAATGGATAGGCGAAAGCCACCAACAAAGTTATACTGGCTGGGTTAAAATGGAGATTACAGGATGCCAAGGGAGCTTGGGCAGAAGAGCTCCTGCAAGTCCTATGGGCATACTGGACAACACCACATTCAACCACTGGAGAATCTCCATTTCGACTTGCTTACGGAATGGAGGCAATGATTCCCATGGAGGTAGAAGAAGGGTCTCCCAGAATGATCCTCTACAATGAAGAGACCAACTCCGAAGCTCAAAGGGAAGAACTCGACCTACTTCCAGAAGTCCGAGAAAGAGTTCGGATTAGAGAGGAAGCCCTAAAGCGTCGAATGGCTCTGAGATATAATCGGAAGGTAATCCAGTGAAGCTTCACCACCAATGATCTCATATTAATCCGAAATGATATCGGAGCAGGTCGGTCAAGAGAAGGGAAGCTAGCAGCTAACTGGAAAGGACCATACCGAGTAATAGAAGTACTGGGGAAAGGTTACTACAAGGTGTCCGACCTCGAAGGGCGAGAGCTACTGATGAGCGGATAATTTATACGCTTTTTGGCATTGTTTTTAGGTAGTTTTCAGTATGATTTAGTTAGTTTTTACTATGTTTTTATTAGTTTTTATGCAAAATTCACATTTCTGGACTTTACTATGAGTTTGTGTATTTTTCTGTGATTTCAGGTATTTTCTGGCTGAAATTGAGGGACCTGAGCAAAAATCTAATTCAGAGGCTAAAAAAGGAATGCAGATGCTGTTGGATTCTGACCTCCCTGCACTAGAAATGGATTTTCTGGAGCTACAGAAACCCAATTGGCGCGCTCTTGATTACGTTGGAAATTAGACATCCAGGGCTTTTTAGCAATATATAATAGTCCATACTTTGCCCGAGTTTTGATGATGCAAACTGGCGTTCAAACGCTAACTTCCTACCCTATTCTAAAGTTAAACGCCAGAAACAGGTTACAAACCAGATTTAAACGCCACAAATAGGCTGCAACCTGGCGTTTAACTCCAAGAGAAGCCTCTACACGTGTAAATTTCAATGCTCAGCCCAAGCACACACCAAGTAGGCCCCAGAAGTGGATTTCTGCACTATCTGCACTTAATTACTTATTTTCTGTAACCCTAGCTACTAGTTTAGTATAAAAACAACTTTTAGAGACTTACTATGGACCTCATGACATTTCACATCTGAATTTTGTATTTCCTACGGCATGAGTCTCTAAACCCCATGGTTGGGGGTGAGGATCTCTACTATGTCTCGATGAATTAATGCAATTACTACTATATTCCATTCAATCACGCTTGTTTCTATTCTAAGATATTCACTCGTACTTCAACATGATGAATGACTCATCACCATTCTCAACCTATGAACGCGTGCCTGAAAACCACCTCCGTTCTACCTTAGATTGAGTGTGTATCTCTTTGGTTCCTGGTTCACGTGTTTGATTGCATCTCCTGACAACAGAGCATTCGAATCCGTGAGATCAGAGTCTTCATGGTATAAGCTGGAATCAATTGGCAGCATTCTTGAGATCCGAAAAGTCTAAACCTTGTCTGTGGTATTCCGAGTAGGATCCGGGATGGGATGACTGTGACGAGCTTCAAACTCGCGAGTGTTGGGCGTAGTGACAGACGCAAAAGGATCAATGGATCCTATTCCAACATGAGTGAGAACCGACAGATGATTAGCCGTGCGGTGATAGTGCATTTGGACCATTTTCACTGAGAGGACGGATGGTAGCCATTGACAACGGTGATCCACCAACATATAGCTTGCCATGGAAGGAGCCTTGCGTGCGTGAAAAAGAAGATAGTAGGAAAGCAGAGATTCAGAAGACAGAGTATCTCCAAAACCTCAACCTGTTCTCCATTACTGCATAACAAGTATTATTTAATCCATGTTCTTTTACTCATTCCAATTAAATCTGAGAATTATTATTGATATCCTGACTAAGATTTACAAGATAACCATAGCTTGCTTCAAGCCGACAATCTCAAGTGGGATCGACCCTTATTCACGTAAGGTATTACTTGGATGACCTAGTGCACTTGCTAGTTAGTGGTACGAGTTGTGAAAAGTGTGATTTACAATTTCGTGCACCAAGTTTTTTTCGCCGTTGCCGGGGATTGTTCGAGTTTAGACAACTGACTGTTTATTTTGTTACTTAGATTAGGAAAAATTTGTCTTTTTGGTTTAGAGTCACTAAAATTGAGTATTTTATTATTATTTTTGGTTAAAAATTTTAAAATTCTTATTTTATTTTTTCTAAATTATTTTCAAAATTTTCTAAAACCAATAACCTCTTAATTTAGTCTTCTACTTAAGTTTAGTTTCATGTTTTAAGTTTGGTGTCAATTGCATGATTTTATTTTTCTTTCAATTTTTCGAATTACATGTTCTTAGTTCTTTCTTGATCTTCAAGTTGTTCTTGTTTATTTTCCTTGTTTGATCTTTAGTTTTTCTTGCTTTTTTTTCCTTGTTTTTCTTGTGCATTTTCGAATTATTAGTGTCCAAAATATAAAAATTTTTAAGTTTGGTGTCCTTTGTGTTTTTAATTCCTTAAAAATTTTCAAAAATTTGTTCGTGGTGTTCATATTGATCTTCAACTTGTTCGTGGTGTTCATATTGATCTTCAACTTGTTCTTGGTGTTCATCTTGACCTTCAAGTTGTTCTTGGTTGTTTTCTTTGTTTTGATCTAAAAATTTTAAGTTTGGTGTCATTTTATTGTTTTTCTCTTTCCTCATTAAATTCAAAAATATCTTTTCTCTTTAATTTTAATTGATTTTCGAAATTTAACTTTAAAAATTTAGATTTTTAATTTAAAATTTTTATCTTATCTTATCTTAGTTTTAAATTTCAAAAAAATCAAATCTTTTTCAAAAATCATATCTTTTTCAAAATTTTATCTTATCTTATTTCATATTCAAATTTCAACTTCCAAAATTCAAAATTCAATTTTTAAAATTCAAAATCTTTTTCAAAAATTATATCCAAAGTTTTTCAAATTTTCTTAATTAAGTAATTATTTTAGTTTTAGAATTTATTTTTCCTTTTTCTTTTAGTTTCGAAATTTATATTTTGATTTCTAATTATTTTATTTTATCTTATTTTTTATTTTTTCGGTTGTTTTAATTAAATAACATAAAAATAAAAATATTATTTATTTGCAATTCATATCAGTTCCCTTTTCTCCATCATGGACCTAAGTAGAAATGAACAGTCCAGAAGGACTCTAGGGTCATATGCTAACCCCGCTACTGCTGCATATGGGAGTAGCATCTGTATACCTCCCATCAGAGCAAGCAGTTTTGAGCTAAATCCTCATCTCATTGTCATGGTGCAGCAAAATTGTCAGTATTCCGGTCTTCCACAGGAAGAACCTACTGAGTTTCTGGCATAGTTCCTGCAAATTACTGACACAGTACGTGACAAGGAAGTAGGTCAGGATGTCTACCAATTATTACTGTTTCTATTTGCTGTAAAAGATCAAGCTAAGAGGTGGTTAAATAACCAACCTACAGCAAGCATAAGAACATGGAAACAGTTATCAGACAAATTCCTGAATCAATATTTCCCTCTAAAAAGGATGACACAGCTAAGGCTGGACATCCAAGGCTTTAAACAAGAGGATGATGAATCCCTTTATAATGCATGGGAGAGGTACAGAAGGATGCTAAGGAAATGCCCCTCTGAAATGTTTTCAGAGTGTGTGCAGTTAGACATCTTCTACTATGGGCTTATAGAAAAAGCTCAGATATCTCTATACCACTCAGCTGGTGGATCTATACACATGAGAAAGACTATTGAAGAGGCTCAAGAGCTTATCGATATAGTTGCTAGAAATCAGCATCTGTACATAAGTAATGAGTCCTCCATGAAAGAAGAAGCTAAGGCAGTATCAACTGCCTTTAGTCCTCAGGAACAAGTTGCTGAACTCAATAAACAACTATCTTCTATAACAAGGTAGTTAGCAGAATTTAAGGAGATGCTACAAGAAACCAAAAACGCTAACAAAGATATGAAATCACAATTGAATCAGACAAAACAGCAGTTATCAAAACAGATAACAGAAGAGTGCCAAGCAGTTCAATTAAGAAGTGGAAAAATATTGAATACCTCAACTCAAAGCAGTAGAAAGCCAAGAAAAGAACAACTGACAGAGGACGAGTAACCTACTACCCAAAATACCTCTGAGGACAGTAAGAGCCCAGAGAGGAATAAATCTGGCGTTCAAACGCCAGAAAAGGGTAGGAATCTGGCGTTAAACGCCCAATCCATGTCTAGTTCTGGCGTTCAAACGCCAGTGAGGGATCAGACACCTGCAAGTGCTGATAATAACTCCCTCAAGAAGGCTTCTCAACCTGCCTCTGTAGGAAATAAACCTGCAGCAACTAAGGTTGAAGAATATAAAGCCAAAATGCCTTATCCTCAGAAACTTCACCAAGCGAAACAGGATAAACAATTTGTCTGCTTTGCAGACTATCTCAGAACTCTTGAAATAAAGATTTCGTTTGCAGAGGCACTTGAGCAAATACCCTCTTATGATAAGTTCATGAAAGAGATCTTAAGTCATAAGAAGGATTGGAGAGAAACAGAAAAAGTTTTTCTCACTGAAGAATGCAGTGCAATCATTCTAAAGAGCTTACCAGAGAAGCTTAAAGATCCTGAAAGCTTTATGATACCATGCACATTAGATGGTACTTGTACCAAGAAAGCTCTATGTGATCTTGGGGCAAGTATCAACCTAATACCTGCATCCACTATCAGAAAGCTTGGCTTGACTGAAGAAGTCAAACCAACCCGAATATGCCTCCAACTTGCTGATGACTCCATTAAATATCCATCAGGTGTAATTGAGGACATGATTGTCAAGGTTGGGCCATTTACCTTTTCCACTAACTTTGTAGTGCTAGAAATGGAGGAGCACAAGAATTCAACTCTCATTCTAGGAAGACCTTTCCTAGCAACTGGACGAACCCTCATTGACGTCCAAAAAGGGGAATTAACCCTGAGAGTCAATGAGGATGAGTTTAAGTTGAATGTTGTCAAAGCTATGCAGCATCTAGACACATCAAAAGACTACATGAGTGTTGATATTATTGACTCCCTGGTAGAGGAGATCAACATGGCTGAGAGTCTCGAATCAGAGATAGAAGACATCTTCAAAGATGTTCATCCTGATCTGGAGGAATCAGAGAAAATAAAAGAACCTCTGAAAATTCCTCAGGAAGAGGAAAAATCTCCTAAACCCAAGTTCAAACCACTACCACCATCCCTGAAATATGCATTTCTGGGAGAAGGTGACACTTTTCTGGTGATCTTAAGCTCTGCTTTAAATCCACATGAAGAGAAAGCACTACTTCAAGTGCTAAGGACACACAAGACAGCTCTTGGGTGGTCCATAAGTGATCTTAAGGGCATCAGCCAGGTAAGATGCATGCACAAGATCCTATTGGAGGATGATGCTAAGCCAGTGGTTCAACCACAGAGGCGGCTAAATCCAGCCATGAAGGAGGTGGTGCAGAAAGAGGTCACCAAGTTACTGGAGGCTGGGATTATTTATCCTATTTCTGATAGCCCCTGGATGAGCCCTGTCCAAGTTGTCCCCAAGAAGGGAGGCATGACAGTGGTTCATAATGAAAAGAATGAACTGGTTCCTACAAGAACAGTTACAGGGTGGCGTATGTGTATTGACTACAGAAGGCTCAATACAGCCACCAAGAAGGATCACTTTCCTTTACCATTCGTTGACCAGATGCTAGGGAGACTAGCAGATCATGAATATTACTGCTTTTTGGATGGCTATTTAGTTACAACCAAATTGTAGTAGATCCTCAGGACCAAGAGAAAACAGCATTCACATGTCCTTCTGGAGTATCTGCCTACAGAAGGATGCCTTTTGGTCTGTGCAATGCACTTGCAACCTTTCAGAGGTGCATGCTCTTTATCTTCTCTGATATGGTAGAGAAATTTCTGGAAGACTTCATGAATGACTTCTCAGTATTTGGAGACTCATTCAGCTCCTGTCTTGACCATTTAGCACTTGTTCTGAAAAGGTGCTAAAAGACCAACCTAGTTTTAAACTGGAAAAATGTCACTTTATGGTGACTGAAGGAATTGTTCTTGGGAATAAAATTTCAAACAAGGGAATAGAGGTGGATCAAGCTAAGGTAGAGGTGATTGAAAAATTACCACCACCCACCAATATTAAAGCAATCAGAAGCTTTCTGGGGCATGCAGGATTCTACAGGAGGTTTATAAAGGATTTTTCAAAAATCACAAAACCTCTGAGTAATCTGCTAGATGTTGACACACCATTTGTCTTTGACACAGGGTGTTTACAAGCCTTTGAGACTCTGAAGGCTAAGTTGGTCACAGCACCTGTCATTTCTGCACCAGACTGGACATTACCATTCGAATTAATGTGTGATGCCAGTGACCATGCTATTGGTGCAGTATTGGGACAGAGGCATGACAAGCTTCTGCACGTCATTTACTATGCTAGCCGTGTTTTAAATGATGCGCAGAAAAATTACACAACCACAGAAAAGGAATTGCTTGCAGTGGTTTATGCCATTGACAAGTTTAGATCTTACTTAGTAGGATCAAAAGTGATTGTGTACACTGACCATGTTGCTCTTAAATATCTCCTCACGAAGTAGGATTCAAAACCCAGACTCATAAGATGGGTGTTACTTCTGCAAGAGTTTGATATAGAAATAAGAGACAGAAAAGGGACACAGAATCAAGTAGCTGATCACCTATCCCGGATAGAACCAGTTGCAGAAGCGTCCCTCCCTCCTACTGAGATCTCTGAAACCTTTCTGGATGAGCAATTGTTTGCTATTCAGGAAGCTCCGTGATTTACAGACATTGCAAACTATAAGGCTCTGATTATCTGTGAGGCTCCATGAGAGCTCACTGTCAAGCTATTGATATTAAAGAAGCGCTTGTTGAGAGGCAACCCAATGTTATTTAATTATATCTATTTATTTTCCATTTTTATTTTATGTTTTCTTTAGGATGATGATCATGTGGAGTCACAAAAATCAAAGCAAAATAAAAAACAACATTAAAAACAGCTCACCATGGAGGAAGAGCTTATTGGCGTTTAAACGCCAGTAAGAAGCATCAGACTGGCATTTAACGCCAGAAAGAAGCATCAAGCTGGCGTTAAACGCCGGAAACAAGCTATAGTCTGGCGTTTAACGCTAGAAACAAGCACCAACTTGGCGTTAAACGCCAATAAAGGGAGAAAAGCTGGCGTTAAACGTCAGAAACAAGTAGCAACCTGGCGTTTAACGGCAGGATTGCATTCTATGGGCATTTTGCACGCCTAAATGGACTAGGGATGATAAGTCCTTGACCCCTCAGGATTTGTGGACCCCACAGGATCCCCACCTACCCCACCTTTCTCTCTCTCTCTCCCACATTTTCATAACACTCTTTCCCAAATACCCTTCACCAATCACCCCCTACCCCTATATAAACCCCTCACCACTCCTTCATTTTCACACATTACAACCACTACTTCTACCCCTTGGCCGAACCACATCTCCTTCCATCTTCTCTATTTTCTTCTTCTTCTACTACTTTCTTTCTTCTTTTGCTCGAGGATGAGCAAACCTTTTAAGTTTGGTATGGTAAAATCATTTCTTTTTGTTTTTCCATAACCATTAATGGCACCAAAGGCCGGAGAAACCTCTAGAAAGAGGAAAGGGAAGACAATTGCTTCCACATCCGAGTCATAGGAGATGGAGAGATTCATCTCACAAGCCCATCACTAAGAAAAAGATGGAGCAAACAAGAGAGCCCACTCATGGACCTCAACAAGAGCATGAGGAAATTCCTCATCATGAAATCCTTGAGATGCCTCAAGGGATTCACTTTCCTCCACAAAACTATTGGGAGCAAATTAATACCTCCCTAGGAGAATTGAGTTCCAACATGGGACAACTAAGGGTGGAGCAGCAAGAGCATTCTATCCTCCTCCATGAAATTCGAGAAGATCAAAGAGCTATGAGGGAGGAGCAACAAAGGCAAGGAAGAGACAGTGAGGAGCTAAAGCACTCCATATGATCTTCAAGAGGAAGAACTAGCCGCCATCACTAAGGTTGACCCGTTCTTTATTTTTCTGTTTTTTATTTACTATGCTCTATGTTTATTCATGTTTGTGTCTTTATTACATGATCATTAGTGTTCAAGTGTCTATGTCTTAAAGCTATGAATGTCCTATGAATCCATCACCTTTCTTAAATGAAAAATGCTTTAATTACAAAAGAACAAGAAGTACATGAATTTCGAATTCATCCTTGAGATTAGTTTAATTATTTTGATGTGGTGACAATACTTTCTACTTTCTGAATGAATGCTTGAACAGTGCATATGTCTTTTGAATTTGTTGTTTATGAATGTTAAAATTGTTGGCTCTTGAAAAAATAACAAAAAAGGAGAAATATTATTGATAATCTGAAAAATCATAAAATTGATTCTTGAAGCAAGAAAAAGCAGTGAAGAACAAAGCTTGCGAAAAAATAAAATAAAATAAAAGAAAGAAAAAGGAAAAGCAAGCAGAAAAAGCCAATAGCTCTTTAAACCAAAAGGCAAGAGCAAAAAGCCAGTAACCCTTTAAACCAAAAGGAAAAGGGGTAATAAAAAGGATCCAAGGCTTTGAGCATTAATGGATAGGAGAGCCCAAAGGAATAAAATCCCGGCCTAAGCGGCTAAACCAAGTTGTCCCTAACCATGTGCTTGTGGCTTGAAGGTGTCAAGTGAAAAGCTTGAGACTGAGCGGTTAAAGTCGTGATCCAAAGAAAAAAGAGTGTGCTTAAGAACCCTGGACACCTCTAATTGGGGACTCTAGCAAAGCTGAGTCACAATCTGAAAAGGTTCACCCAGTTATGTGTCTGTGGCATTTATGTATCCGGTGGTAATACTGGAAAACAAAGTGCTTAGGGCCACGGCCAAGACTCATAAAGTAGCTGTGTTCAAGAATCAACATACTGAACTAGGAGAATCAATAACACTATCTGAATTCTGAGTTCCTATAGATGCCAACCATTCTGAACTTCAAAGGATAAAGTGAGATGCCAAAACTGTTCAGAGGCAAAAAGCTACTAGTCCCGCTCATCTAATTGGAGCTAAGTTTCATTGATATTTTGGAATTTATAGTATATTCTCTTCTTTTTATCCTATTTGATTTTCAGTTGCTTGGGAACAAGCAACAATTTAAGTTTGGTGTTATGATGAGCGGATAATTTATACGCTTTTTGGCATTGTTTTTAGGTAGTTTTTAGTATGATTTAGTTAGTTTTTTCTATGTTTTTATTAGTTTTTATGCAAAATTCATATTTCTAGACTATACTATGAGTTTGTGTGTTTTTCTGTGATTTCAGGTATTTTCTGGCTAAAATTGAGGGACCTGAGCAAAAATCTGATTCAGAGGCTGAAAAAGGACTGCAGATGCTGTTGTATTCTGACCTCCTTGCACTCGAAATGGATTTTCTGGAGCTACAGAAACCCAATTGGCGCACTCTTAATTACGTTGGAAAGTAGATATCCAGGGCTTTCCATCAATATATAATAGTTCATACTTTGCCCGATTTTTAATGATGCAAACTGGCATTTAAACGTCAACTTCCTACCCTATTCTGAAGTTAAACGCCAGAAACAGGTTACAAACCTGAGTTAAACACCACAAACAGGCTGCAACCTGGCGTTTAACTCCAAGAGAAGCCTCTACACGTCTAAATCTCGATGCTCAGCCCAAGCACACACTAAGTGGGCCTCGGAAGTGGATTTCTGCACTATCTGTACTTAGTTACTTATTTTCTGTAACCCTAGCTACTAGTTTAGTATAAAAACAACTTTTAGAGACTTACTATGGACCTCATGACATTTCACATCTGAATTTTGTATTTCCTACGGCATGAGTCTCTAAACCCCATGGTTGGGGGTGAGGAGCTCTGCCGTGTCTCGATGGATTAATGCAATTACTACTATTTTCCATTCAATCACGCTTGTTTCTATTCTAAGATATTCACTCATACTTCAACATGATGAATGTGATGATCCGTGACACTTATCACCATTCTCAACCTATGAACGCGTTCTTGACAACCACCTCTGTTCTACCCTAGATTGAGTGTATATCTCTTTTGTTCCTGGTTCACGTGTTTGATTGCATCTCCTGACAATAGAGCATTCTAATCCGTGAGATCAGAGTCTTCGTGGTATAAGCTGGAATCAATTGGCAGCATTCTTGAGGTCCGGAAAGTCTAAACCTTGTCTGTGGTATTTTGAGTAGGATCCGGGATGGGATGACTGTGACGAGCTTCAAACTCGCGAGTGTTGGGCGTAGTGACAGACGCAAAAGGATCAATGGATCCTATTCCAACATGAGTGAGAACAGACAGATGATTAGCCGTGCGGTGACAGCGCATTTGGACCGTTTTCACTGAGAGGACGGATGGTAGCCATTGACAACGGTGATCCACCAACATATAGCTTGCCATGGAAGGAGCCTTGCGTGCGTGAAAAAGAAAATAATAGGAAAGCAGAGATTCAGAAGACAGAGTATCTCTAAAACCTCAACCTGTTCTCCATTACTGCATAACAAGTATTATTTAATCCATGTTCTTTTACTCATTCCAATTAAATCTGAGAATTATTATTGATATCCTGACTAAGAGTTACAAGATAACCATAGCTTGCTTCAAGTCGACAATCTCTATGGGATCGACCCTTACTCACGTAAGGTATTACTTGGACGACCCAGTGTCCTTGCTAGTTAGTGGTACGAGTTGTGAAAAGTGTGATTTACAATTTCGTGCACCAGCTACCAAGGTCATGGCATGCCTGTAATCTAAGAAGGTACTATAGTTAGAAAAGGAGGTCTTAGGTCAAGGTGCACTCTTTTTTTTTGAAAAGGTTTTTTAATGAGGCGCCAGGCTGAGATCTAAGAAACTGCCCGGCCTCTAAGGGTAAGCACTCATATGTACATATTTATATTTATATTTTTATCTCATTATTATTTGAATAAAAGTCACCAATTCCCTAAAAAGTTTCCTACCAAGACGTATTAATCTAAGCTTGAAAAATGCAAAGTTCATCGTCCGATTACAAAGAGGTCGGCAAGGTGAAGCGATAGGAGCAACTTAATGCAAGAAGTTATAAAAAGTAGACCATAAAAAGCGACCTAACGAGGTCTGACTAAAAATGGACTACTAAAAATAACTTAAGAAGGCCCGACAGAGAAGTTGGACCAATGAAAGGATCACTAAAAAGGGACGAAGACACCTCTCAAACGCCAAAGAAAGGTTAAAAAACCAAAGGCCAAAAGTGCTTCGCTGAAAGGTACAAGTCTTGTGAAAAAGACATTACTTAAAAAGCGAAAGCACAAGTCAAAACAGCGCTAAAAAGTCATCCAAACAAACTATAAAGAAAAGGTTCCTCAGCAGGAACACTACCTAAAAAGTTGTTGGAATATGACTAAAAAGCCAGGGTAAGGAGGTCGCACGGGTCGACGTCAAAGGGGCACAGGTACGACCTCAAGAAAAGAGAAAGCCAAAAATGTTGAGAAACACCTTAAGGCTAAAAAGTGCTTAAAAGGGATGCAACTCCACTCAAAAGAAAGCACGACCTCAGAATAGGGCTATAGAAAGGACATCTGAAACTAAAAAGGTTCTATTTAAGGAACACTAAAAAGTTGTCGGACGAATCGCTAAAAAGCTCACTCACGAAGCCACAAAGATAATATGGCCCGACTTGATACAAGGTCGACCAGCACCAAATCAAAGCAGGGCATGATCCCTAAAGACAAGGGTAGAAAACTCACTCAAAAGAGGTCAGACTGGGAAATACTTAAATAAAAATTCGAAGGGTTGCAAAAAGTAAAACCCCAAACATTTAGCAAAATGCATTTATCATAATAAAACATTAAAGACTCAAAAAGGCCACCTAAAATTCGAAGTGTTTTGTTTTGCAAAATAAAGTTGCTGGGAAGCAACCAAACGTCAAAGAAGTCAACCACAGGAAGATTTACAAAAAACAAGTTTAAAGTCCACAAGTCAGACTGTAACAGATACAACTTATAAAAGTTATAGGGGATCCAATTTCGCCCCAGTAGCAACATCCTTGGCAGGGGGAGGAAGAGGAATGGTCGAGATCGGGGTAGCATTGACAACCCCATCCGACCCATCCAGAAACTGCACATCTAGTTCGGGCTCTGGAGGGACGACCCCTGAAGGGACGGAAGAAGCTGAAGCTGCCAAGGCTTTCCCTAGTGGCATAAGAGGAGGACCCTCATCCTCATCATCAGGGACAGACATGATCTTGCCATCCACCACCACGTTATCCATACTAAACAAAGAGAGATCAGCCTCGGGAACAATAACTTGGACTTGAGCCTTCAGGATCTCAAACATATCAGCCATACTATTTACCATATGTCCCTGAAACTCGGCATAATCATCTTGGGCCAATTGAAGCCTCTCCTTAGCTTCCAGCAGCTCGCTGTAGGTCCGGGTATAGCTCTCCTTATACTTTTTCGCAGCCTCATCAGCTAAGTTAGCAGCTGCCTCCGCCCTAGTAGCCCGTTCCTTTTCTTTCTCCATATCAAGCTCCAACTTGGCAACCCGGGCGTCCAGCTCATCCTTCAGACCCTTTACCCTATCAAATTCAGCTCGGGCATCCTCCAGAAAGGCCTTCGTAGCACAGACATGGGACTCCTTAACAACTTGAGATAAGTCGCGCCGAGATTGGCCATCCGAATGCTATTGCTCATTATGAAATCAAGGTGATGAAGGATCGAGATGTCGTCCATAGGGACTTTACCATGTGGAGCAATCAATTCTGTAGTAAAGGAAATGCCATCAAACTCTTTATCATTCAAGTCATAGGTTCCAATAGTTTTTTGCTTCTTGAGAGCGGGACCGGTAGTAGGAGGAGAGGAAGTAGGGCCAGAAGTCGCCTAAGTTAGATCAGATGGAACTACCCGAACTCTAGGGGTCGGGATGAGATTTCTCGAGCCCTGAGAGTCAGAAGTCAGCTTCTTTGGGGACATTTGAGAAGACCCTTCCCCTGAGGTCTTCGCTAACATGTTTTGGGCAGCGGTCGCCTTTTTTGCCCTCCGGAAGGCCTTCATGGAATCTGAAGATTTCACCATTTCTAAAAAGGAAGTCAAGAAAACAGTTACAATCACAGATGAAGACAAAATCCCAAATCAATACAAAAGTAAACTTTGCACAAAAGAAGAGCTTGGGAACTACCTAGCTCGGCACTGAGGAGGGAAGGATCTCCTAGAAATCTCTTTGTGTCTAGATAAGGAGGCTCCCCCCAGTGTTCCTCTAAAACATTCACAAAAGCTTGTTCCACCTCATCTAAACTCTCCCAAGGATATTTAAGGACTACAGGATCTTTTTGCCACCATAAAGGAAAGGTGGGCTCATTATTTTCATCTAAAAAGAAAGGTCGAGCATCCTGAACAGCTTGGACCTTAAAGTAGTAGTTCTTAAAATCCCAGAAAGACTCATCAAACATCGAAAATACTTTCTTCCCCTGGGTAGCCCAGAAAGAAATCCAAGAAGCTTTCTTCTTGGCTACCCCGGGTTTTGTCAGAACAAAGAGATAAAGGAAAAGTTGAATGGTAGGTCGGACACTCAATTCTTGGCACAATAACTGAAAGATCTTTATAAAGGCCCATGAGTTTGGATGAAGCTGAGAAGGGGCCACAATACAGTTCCACAACAGTTCGGTCTCAAAAGTAGTAAAAGGAATAGTAATATTCAACAAGGAAAAGAAGTAATCATAAGCGTAGAAAAAGGGACGCTCGTCCCGACCTAAGGGAGGGAACCTAACCCTCTCCTTAGAGTCAGGCGACACCAGTTCATAATTCTTCTCATCCTCCCTATTACTACAAATCCTATGAAATCGCCTAAGTTTCTCACAGTACTCAGAGTCAGCTACGGTAACACACATCAGGACTATAGAGTCCAGCCAATCGGCCATACCAGCGGAGACTTTGATGGACATCTCAACAATATTCTTACGGGAAGACATACAGCAAACTATACCTACAGCAAATAAAATAGCAAGGGGGCACTACCAAAAACAACTCGGACTGAATTAGAAGAACAATTAACCAACAATTGGTACGACAAAAAAAGGGCACTCCAGGATCCACGAAGACAAGAAATCATCAGCAAAAACCCAAGGGCACCTTTTGGAGGCAACAGAACAAGAATACAGAAAGTATTGACCAAAAACATACAGCCACAGACTTCCTAAACAAAGAGTAAAACTCCTACGCTTCCCCTAAGCAAGACAGCAGAAGTAAAGCAATGACTACAACTTTGATCAAAACAAGGATACTCAATCTTCCAGAAAAGTGAAGTAATCTTGAGGAAAAGCAATAAAGATAAAAAATTTATGCGAAAAGACAAGCATGCAACAAAGAAAGCATATATAAAGATGACTATTACAAGACACAAGAAGAGAAGAGGAATACCAACCTCCGATGAAGGGGGAGTGACCGCAATGAATACACGAACAGAAACACAAGCAACCCACACCAACAAAACGCTGTGAAGAGAAAAGTAGGGAGCTTGGAAGCAGGAAGATGGAGGAGCAAGAGGCAAAAAAGAAGGAAACTGAAAAACCTCTTCTTTGATTTCAAAATAGAAGTTTTAAGGGGGAAAAAGAAACAGCAAAATAAAAGCCTAATCAATAGGCATTAAATACACGTGCATATTCCCAAGAAAGTAACCCCTTCGAAGAAACAAATACGGCAATAAAGGAGCGAGAGAAAAGAAACGCTTTACATTTTAACTCGTAAACAGATGGGACCAAAATGCTTGAGCACGACTTCCCCAAAGAAATCGAAGCTAAAAAAGCACGACCTCGTGAAAGGTCCGAACTCAAGCAGAGGCACTGTTCATACCCTGGGGCAAGCTACATGATCCGGATTAGATGAAGAAAGCGACTGACCTCTTGTAAAGGTTGGTCGTCACCGACTTCTTTCTAAAAAGAGGTCGGCCAAATTGTCATAAAGGCCCAAACAGGCCCAAACAGAAGGACGCAGCCCACTCTAAAGGCGGCTGGCCTAAAAGATAGGTGACCTCACCCTAAAGATAAGATAAGATAACTAACTTATCTCAAAGAAAGGTCACTCCCTACTACTATAAATACACTGGAGCACCCAGGTATAACTCATCATCTGATTCTACACAAAAAACCTGCTTAAAGCCCGTGCTAACTTAAGCATCGGAGTCTCTTGCAGGTACCACCACCCTCCGGTGATCAAAGATCTGCAACATCTCAAGACTCAGCAAGTCGGACACGACAGCTCCGGCCACAACAGCAGATCTCTGTCGAGATCGACCTTGAGTTTCAGATAACCCTCGGAACAAGCAGGTTGTTATGACAGCTAGTATTAGTCCACTATATCATTATATATTTATATATTTGTATTTCTCTGCTTTGTACATTAACACTTTACACAATAATAACAAATACTTTACAATCTCTATTCACATAAAAAATTTCTCTCTATAGTTTATCTCGTAATTGGATCTCCTAGTTGTAGAAAATCATGTTGAAAATTCGATGTTGTAGATGTTCATACCATAACATGAAAAGGTGTGTGATGGATATCAGTGGCTAAGAAAAAAGGGGGTTAAATCTTGGTCTCTTTTGATTTTTTCCTTCAAATTATGATTCTATTAAGACACATTGAGTAGAAAAATAGGAGATGCTTTGGATTTGTCTCTTGACGCAGTAGGAGCCAAAACAGAGTTTCAAACAAGGTATATAATAGTGAATTATAGCTGGATAGAAGAATCGGGAGATACTTTTGTTTTGTCTCCTAAAGTGTAAAACCAGAAACAGATAAGAGAGGAAGAAGTAATACAGCCATATATCCTGGTTCGGCTACTCAGTGCAATACAACCTATATCCAGTCTCCATCACAATAATGATGAAATTTTACTATCTTTCAACAGAATTACATTCACCAATTTTCCCTAGGATTCTAACCAATCCTATTTGGAACAAATCCAGTTTCTAACCCAATCCAGACTTGACTAGGAACTCACCCTAGCTTTCAATTGCAAACTGCTAACCTAACTTGCAAGGAAATCTCCCCAAGATCATGACAACAAAACAAAAAACTTATAAAGGATTTCTGAAATAAACATAGCCTTTTCTCCAAGTCTAACTGTCTTGCCTTTTTTCACTCAATGGCTTTTTCATACAAACATCACCTTTTACTATTGAAAACAAAGACAGACTAGACTCAAAAAATAAGATATTCAATGAGAACCATGACGAAGAAGAATGAATAGTTTAGTGAGCTATAGGAACCCAAACGTTGTGCTCTCACTCCTTGCTCCAATCTTTGGTCGTTCACCCCTTTAATAGAGGAGTAAATCTTTCATGGTTTGAAACTTACTTCAACACTTATTTGACTTCTTCTCCCAAAAATCAGAAGCAACAGCAGCGTGACAGAGGAGCGATAGGGTAGTAGTAGTGACCGAATCATACATGCATCTATACCTTCTATCCTCTCTTCCATCCTTTTTATCTTGCTTGTTGAATATGAACCCTTCATTCTTGCTTTGTCTCCAAGTCAGATTCTTGAACGTTGATTCACAACAGAGCTCCATGATCTTCAATATTTTCAACTTTCTACTTCTGTACTTGCAAAGAGAGGATTTCTTCATTGAGCTTCAATAAAGCACAAATCTGGAAACTCCTTTTTGTGATTTGCCTTCGGATGTGATCTTTCATTTTTCCCTAGTCTCTTTGACTTACTCTTCTTTTCTTGGATATATAAACTTGCTTTTTGTTCTTCGATTTTTCCCTAGCTCAGAGTTTCCCTTTTTCTTTCTCTTCTTCTAAGAAATCACATGGGGTTGGAAGAGAAAGAAGAGAGAGAAGATTGTTCAGATGTAAATGAAATTGAATTACTTAGTTAGCAACTAAGTGAATAGTTGGACTTGGATGTGGACCACCAATTTGGGCTTGTTTATAATCTTAGACGAATTGCTTTTTTTCTTCCCTGTTTTGGTTAGATTGCTTGCTTTGGTTTCTGATGGGAAAGATTTGTGATGGTAGTTGGTGCGGAATTTATAACCACAAACTAACCGCAAGTGCACTGGGTCGTACCAAGTAATACCTCAGGTGAGTAAGGGTCGATCCCACGAAGATTGTGGACTAAGCAACAATGGTTGATTAATTTACTTAGTTAGGCAAGCAGAAAATGGTGTTGAGAGTTTAATTGCATTAAACAGTAATTCAGATAATCAAAAAGCAAGCAGTAAACAAGTTGTGAATAATATATGGAGAAACAGTTAAGGCTTCAGAGATATCTATTTTTCAGATTGACTTTTCTTACTAACTATTTTAATCATGCAAGATTTAATTCATGGAAAACTATATCTGACTAAACCCTAATTCCTTAGACCTTTTTAGTCTCCTCTAACTCTCATCAACCACCAATTCCTTGGTCACTTAGTTCCAATTAGAGGGTGAAGTTCAATTCTAGTTATATGCCACAAAAAAACCTAATTACCCAAATATAAGAGGATTATATGTCACGTATCCCATTAAGTCCAGATAATTAGAAACTTAGGAGAATATGTTTTCAAGCTGTTGTTCAAGTAAAGAGCTTTTCCAAGTTATACAGGAACTCAATTAGAATATGGGTCATACTTCCATTCCACCCAAATTCAAAAGATAAAGAACGATCTTGAATTATAAATCAATACATGAATTAAAATAGAAAAGTAGTATTATCAATCCATACAATAGACAGAGCTCCTAACCTTAACAGTGGAGGTTTAGTTGCTCATGGTGTAGAGAGAAAACTAGGATTCGTAAAAACTGTCAACTGCGGAATGAGCTAGAAGAAGAGAAGAGAGTTTGAAGGGCTGATTCTTTTCCCTTTTATATCTAATCTTTATTAATGTAAAATATATTTTCTAAAAACTAAAATAATATCTTTTCCTAATTTTAATAATAAAAGTTGAATCAAAATTTGCAAAGCTCAATGTGTAATGCATCCTGGGACGAGTGGGGACCATTGGGCCATTAAGGTCCACGCTAAACTTGGAAATTCCCAAGTTCAACATGGAGGAGGTAGAGCAAATTCCCTTGGCGTTCTTTCAGTCCATGCCGAACTTGAATTAACCCAAGTTCAGCATGGAGGAGGCAGCATACATTCTTCACTCTCTCTATTCTCTAGCCTTGACTTAAACTCCTTGAAATTCGTCCAAAATGCTACTTGAAATAAACAAAATTGCACACAACTCAAAGTAGCATAGATAGTGGCTAAAATATATTAAATTTTGATTAAACTTAGCAATTCAAGTGCAAATTCACACGAAAAAGACAGAGAAGATGCTCACACTTTGACCAAGATATTCTCTACTAATCCATATGCAGGCTTTATAGACTTGTCTGCCATCTGTAATGTTATCCTTGTGGATTGTGCCTCTTGGATTTACAACTTATTCATCACAGACAAGGGCATTAAATTGATGCTTTCTCCCAGATCACATAACGCTTTCTCAAAGCTTGTGCTCCCAATGGTGCATGGAATTTGAAAGCTCCCTGGATCTGGCATTGATGAGCGGATATTTTATACGCTTTTTGGGGTTAATTTCATATAGTTTTGAGTATGTTCTCGTCAGTTTTTAGTCTATTTTCATTAGTTTTTAGGAAAAATTCATATTTCTGGACTTTACTATGAGTTGTGTGTTTTTCTGTAATTTCAGGTATTTTTCTGGCTGAAATTGAAGGAGCTGAGCAAAAATCTGATTCAGGCTGAAAAAGGATTGCTGATGCTGTTGGATTCTGACCTCCCTGCACTCAAAGTGGATTTTCCGGAGCTACAGAACTCGAAATGGCATGCTTCCAATTGCGTTGGAAAGTAGACATCTAGGGCTTTCCAGAAATATATAATAGTCCATACTTTGCACAAGGATAGACGACGTAAACTGGGGTTCAACGACAGTTCTCTGCCCAATTCTGGCGTCCAGCGCCAGAAAAGGATCAAAAACTGGAGTTGAACGCCCAAACTGGCACAAAAACTGGCGTTCAACTCCACAAATGGCCTCTGCACGTGAATTGCTTAAGTCTCAGCCCCAGCACACACCAAGTGGGCCCCAGAAGTGGATCTCTGCATCATCCATCATAGTCCACTCATATTTTGTAACCCTAGGCTACTAGTTTAGTATTTAAACAACTTTTAGAGACTTATTTTGTATCTCATGACATTTCAGATCAAAACTTTGTATTCTCTGACGGCATGAGTCTCTAAACCCCATTGTTGGGGGTGAGGAGCTCTGCTGTGTCTCGATGAATTAATGCAAGTATTTCTGTTTTCCATTCAACACGCTTGTTCCTATCTAAGATGTTCATTCGCGCTTAACTGTGATGGAGGTGATGAGCTGTGACACTCATCACCTTCCTCAAATCATGAACGTGTGCCTGACAACCACCTCCGTTCTATATACGATTGAATGAGTATCTCTTAGATTCCTTAATCAGAATCTCCATGGTATAAGCTAGAACTGATGGCAGCATTCATGAGAATCCAAAAAGTCTAAACCTTGTCTGTGGTATTCCGAGTAGGATTCAAGGATTGAATGACTGTGACAAGCTTCAAACTCCTGAAGGCTGGGCGTTAGTGACAGACGCAAAAGGATAGTAAATCCTATTCCAACCGGATCGAGAACCAACCGGTGATTAGTCGTATTGTGACAGAGCACGTGAGCGTAGTTTTCACTGGAAGGATGGAAGGTAGCCATTGACAACGGTGATCCACCAACACACAGCTTGCCATAGGAGGACGTGCGTGCGTGAATCAGAAGACAGAGGAAAGCAGAGATTCAGAAGACAAAGCATCTCCAAAACTCCAACATATTCTCCATCGCTGTACAACAAGTAACCTTTAATTTATGCTCTCTTGGTTATTCACAATTCAACTGATAAACATAATCGACTTCCTGACTAAGATTTACAAGATAACCATAGATTGCTTCAAACCAACAATCTCCGTGGGATTCGACCCTTACTCACGTAAGGTATTACTTGGACGACCCAGTGCACTTGCTGGTTAGTGGTACGAGTTGTGAAAAGTGTGATTCACAATTCGTGCACCAAGTTTTTGGCGCCGTTGCCGGGGAATTGTTCGTGTTTGAACAACTGACGGCTTATTTTGTTGCTTAGATTAGGAAAAATTTTCTCTTTTTGGTTTAGAGTCTTTTATTATTTATCCCTTGTTAAAACACTTTAAATTTATAGCTCAGTTAATTAGAACGTGGTGTTCATGTTCATGGTAATTGGCTATCATATTTTTTAAAACCTTTTTCAAAAATAATTTTTCTGTTAAATCCTGTGCCAAACTTTAAGTTTGGTGTTTTCAAAAATAATCTTTCTTAAAATTTTCGAAAATTCCATAACTCATTTGGCTAGAGCGTTAATCTGTGTTCTTGGTAATTGGGTTAGAATCTTTTATACTCTTTTCAAAACCTTCTTTTTCATAAATAATATTTTCTCTATTAAATTGTGTGCCAAACTTTAAGTTTGGTGTTTTCTCGTTGATTTCCCTTTGGTTTTCGAAAATTTTGGTTGGGTTTTCTAAAAATTTTAAGTTTGGTGTTCTTTCTTCATGTTCTTGTGTTCTTGTGAGTCTTCAAAGTGTTCTTGAGTTTTCCTCGTGTCTTGATCTTAAAATTTTTAAGTTTGGTGTTCCTTGGTGTTTTCCCTCCAAAATTTTCAAAAAACAAGGAGCATTAGATCTAAAAATTTTAAATCTTGTACTATCTTATTGTTTTTCTCTCTCCTCACTAAATTCAAAAATATCTTTTCAAAATATCTCTTCTA
The DNA here is from genome assembly GCF_003086295.3 of Arachis hypogaea. Lineage (NCBI taxonomy): Eukaryota > Viridiplantae > Streptophyta > Magnoliopsida > Fabales > Fabaceae > Arachis > Arachis hypogaea. The sequence goes on along the minus strand of NC_092054.1, from coordinate 39,729,073 downwards.
ACTTCCTAACTTCTTATCTTCTCAAAATTTGTTTCAACTAACTAACTAACTTTTTGTTTGTTTCTTAACTTTTTCAAAACTATCTAACTAACTCCCTCTCTCTAATTTTCGAAAATATCTTCCCTCTTTTTCAAAAATTTCTTTTTTTTTTAACTAATTATTTTTAATTTTTTTTACGAAAAAAAAATTTTAATTTCAAAATTCAAATTCTTTTTAGTTATTTTATTTTATTTAAGTATTTACTTCTTATAAAATAAAATAAATAAAAAGATAAATCAGTCCAAGTTATATCCATATATCCATCATGGACATAAGTGGAAATGAACAGTCCAGGAGGACTCTGGGGTCATATTCTAACCCCTCTACTGCTTCATATGGGAGTAGCATATGCATACCCTCCATTGGAGTTAGTAGCTTTGAGTTGAATCCTCAGCTCATTATCATGGTGCAGCAAAGTTGCCAGTATTCCGGTCTTCCACAGGAAGAACCTACAGAGTTTCTGGCACAATTTTTACAAATTGCTGACACAGTACATGATAAGGAAATAGATCAGGATGTCTACAGACTATTACTGTTTCCATTTGCTGTAAAAGATCAAGCTAAGAGGTGGTTAAATAACCAACCTAAGGCCAGCATAAGAACATGGAAACAGCTGACAGAAAAATTCCTGAATCAGTATTTTCCCCCAAAAAGGATGACACAGCTAAGGCTGGACATCCAAGGCTTTAAACAAGGAGATAATGAATCCCTTTATGATGCCTGGGAGAGATACAGAGAGATGCAACGATAATGCCCCTCTGAAATGTTTTCAGAGTGGGTTCAGTTAGACATCTTCTACTATGGGTTTACAGAAGGAGCTCAGATGTCTCTAGATTACTCAGCTGGTGGATCTATCCATATGAGAAAGACAATCGAAGAGGCTCAAGAGCTCATTGATACAGTTGCCAGGAATCAGCATCTGTATCTAAGCAGCAACCCTTCCATGAATGAAGAGGTTAAAACAGTAACTGCTGAATTCAGTACTGTAAAACAAGCTGCTGAATTCAATCAGCAATTGGATTTTCTAACAAAACAGCTAGCTGAATTCAAAGATAGGCTACAGGAGACAAGGATAGCTAATATACATATGGACGAACAGTTTAAGCAAACAAAGCAGCAGCTATCAAGGCAAATAGCAGAAGAATGCCAAGCAGTTCAATTAAGAAGTGGGAAAACATTAAATACCCCACCTTAAGGCATCAAAAATTCAAGAAATGAGCGACCCACCAAAGATTCACCTGAGGACAGTAAGAGCCCAGGGAAAAATGATTCTGGCACTAAAACGCCAGAAAATGGGTGGAAGGCTGGCGCTGAACGTCCAGACCATGCCCAAAACTGGCGTTCAGCGCCAGAAACAAGGCAGGATTGGCGTTCAACGCCAGAAATGGGCAAGAATCTGGCGTTGAACGCCCAAATGGGGCATAATCCAGCGTTGAACGCCCAAAATGGGCACATTTCTGGCGTTCAGGCGCCAGGAACAGACAGTGAGCTGGCGTCTAATGTCACTCCAGCTTCTGACTCTGGCACTCAATTGCCAGTGAGGGATCAGACACACACAAGTGCTGATAACAACCCCTCTAAAAAGGCTTCTTTAACCACTAAGGTTGAGGAATATAAAGCCAAGATACCTTATCCTCAAAAACTCCGGAAAGAGGAGCAGGATAAGCAATTTGCTCGCTTTGCAGATTATCTAAGGACTCTTGAAATAAAGATTCCATTTGCAGAGGCACTTGAGCAAATACCTTCTTATGCCAAGTTCATGAAAGAGATCTTGAGTCATAAAAAGGAGTGGAGAGAAACAGAAAGAGTTCTCCTCACTGAAGAATACAGTGCAGTCATTCTGAAAAGCTTTCCTGAAAAGCTTAAAGACCCTGGGAGTTTTCTGATACCATGCATATTAGAAGGTGATTGCACCAAGACAGCTTTATGCGATCTTGGGGCAAGCATCAACCTGATACCTGCATCCACTATCAGGAAGCTTGGCTTAACTGAAGAAGTTAAACCAACCCGGATATGTCTCCAACTTGCTGATGGTTCCACTAAATACCCATCAGGCGTGATTGAGGACATGATTGTCAGAGTTGGGCCATTTGCCTTTCCCACTGACTTTGTTGTGCTGGAAATGGAGGAGCACAAGAGTGCTACTCTCATTCTAGGAAGACCCTTCCTAGCAACTGGACGATCCCTCATTGATGTCCAACAGGGGGAAATAACCCTGAGAGTCAATGATGATGAGTTTAAGTTGAACGCTGTCAAAGCAATGCAGCATCCAGACACATCAACAGACTGCATGAAAGTTGATCTCATTGACTCTTTGGTAGAAGAGATCAACATGGCTGAGAGTCTCGAATCAGAGTTGGAAGACATCTTTAAAGATGTTCAGCCTGATTTGGAGGATTCAGAGGACATGAAAGAGCCTCTGAACTTTCTTCTGAAAGAGGAAAAACCTCCTAAACCCGAGCTCAAGCCACTACCACCATCCTTGAAATACTCATTTCTGGGAGAAGGTGACACTTTTCCAGTGATCATAAGCTCTGCTTTAAATTCACAGGAAGAGGAAGCACTTATTCAAGTGCTAAGGACACACAAGACAGCTCTTGGGTGGTCCATAGGTGACCTTAAGGGCATAAGCCCAGCTAGATGCATGCACAAAATCCTATTGGAGGATAATGCCAAACCAGTGGTTCAACCACAGAGGCGGCTAAATCCAGCCATGAAGGAAGTGGTGCAGAAAGAGGTCACCAAATTACTAGAGGCTGGGATTATTTATCCCATTTCTGATAGCCCCTGGGTGAGCCCTGTTCAAGTCGTCCCAAAAAAGGGAGGCATGACAGTGATTCATAATGAAAAAAATGAACTGGTTCCTACAAGAACAGTTACAGGGTGGCGCATGTGTATTGACTACAGAAGGCTCAATACAGCCACCAGAAATGATCATTTTCCTTTACCATTCATAGACCAGATGCTAGAGAGACTAGCAGGTCATGATTATTACTACTTTTTGGATGGCTACTCAGGCTATAACCAGATTGCAGTAGATCCCTAGAATCAAGAGAAAACAACATTCACATGTCCATCCGGAGTGTTTGCTTATAGAAGGATGCCCTTTGGGCTATGCAATGCACCTGCAACCTTCCAGAGATGCATGCTTTCTATTTTCTCTGATATGGTGGAAAAATTTCTGGAAGTCTTCATGGATGACTTCTCAGTATATGGAGACTCATTCAGCTCCTGTCTTGATCACCTAAAACTTGTTCTGAAAAGATGCCAAGAAACCAACCTAGTTTTAAACTGGGAAAAGTGTCACTTCATGGTGACTGAAGGAATTGTTCTTGGGCATAAAATCTCAAACAAGGGAATAGAGGTGGATCAAGCAAAAATAGAGGTAATTGAAAAATTACCACCACCTGCCAATGTTAAGGCAATCAGAAGCTTTCTGGGGCATGCAGGATTCTATAGGAGGTTTATAAAGGATTTTTCAAAAATCGCAAAACCTCTAAGCAATCTGCTAGCTGCTGACACGCCATTTGTGTTTGACACAGAGTGCCTGCAGGCGTTTGAAACGCTGAAAGCTAAGCTGGTCACAGCACCAGTCATTTCTGCACCAGACTGGACATTACCATTTGAGCTAATGTGTGATGCCAGTGATCATGCCATTGGTGTAGTATTGGGACAGAGGCATGACAAGCTTCTGCATGTCATTTATTATGCCAGTCGCGTTTTAAATGATGCCCAGAAAAATTACACAACCACAAAAAAGGAATTACTTGCAGTGGTTTACGCCATTGACAAGTTCAGATCCTACTTAGTAGGATCAAAGGTGATTGTGTACACTGACCATGCTGCTCTTAAGTATCTACTCACAAAGCAGGATTCAAAACCCAGGCTCATCAGATGGGTATTGCTTCTGCAAGAGTTTGATATAGAAATAAGAGACAGAAAAGGGACAGAGAACCAAGTAGCTGATCATCTGTCCCGGATAGAGCCAGTGGAAGGGACGTCCCTCCCCTTCCTTGAGATCTCTGAGACGTTCCCTGATGAGCATCTATTTGCCATTCAGGAAGCACCATGGTTTGCCGATATTGCAAACTATAAAGCTGCAAGGTTCATACCCAAGGAGTACAATAGAATACAAAAAAAGAAACTAATTACTGATGCAAAGTACTACTTGTGGGATGAGCCCTATCTCTTTAAGAGATGTGCAGACGGAATTATCCGTAGGTGTGTCCCCAGAGAGGAAGCACAGAGAATCCTATGGCATTGCCATGGATCTCAATATGGAGGCCATTTCGGAGGTGAGCGAACAGCCACCAAGGTCCTCCAATGTGGCTTCTATTGGCCCACACTCTATAAAGATTCCCGAGAGTTTGTACGTAATTGTGACAGTTGCCAAAGAGCTGGTAATCTGCCTCATGGTTATGCCATGCCTCAACAAGGAATCTTGGAAATAGAGTTGTTTGATGTATGGGGAATTGACTTCATGGGACCTTTCCCACCATCATACTCAAACACTTATATTCTGGTGGCAGTTGACTATGTATCAAAATGGGTTGAGGCTATTGCCACACCCACCAATGATACTAAAACAGTGCTGAAGTTCCTCCAGAAACATATCTTTAGCAGGTTTGGTGTCCCTAGAGTGTTAATCAGTGATGGGGGCACTCACTTCTGCAATAAACAGCTTTACTCTGCCATGGTTCGGTATGGAATTCGCCACAAAGTGGCCACTCCATATCATCCACAAACCAACGGGCAAGCTGAAGTCTCTAACAGAGAATTAAAGAGAATCCTGGAACGGACAGTAAATACCCGTAGAAAGGATTGGGCAAGGAGCTTGGATGATGCTCTGTGGGCTTACAGAATAGCATTCAAGACCCCTATAGGGACCTCTCTATACCAACTCGTGTATGGTAAGGCATGCCACTTGCCCGTGGAACTGGAACATAAGGCCTACTGGGCAACTAGATTCCTAAACTTAGATGCCAAATTAGCAGGAGAAAAACGATTGCTCCAGCTAAATGAGCTAGAGGAATTCAGATTCACAGCTTTCGAAAATGCCAAGCTTTATAAAGAAAAATAAAAAAAATGGCATGACAGAAAGCTGTCATCTAGAATCTTTGAACCAGGATAGAAGGTCCTGTTGTTTAACTCTAGACTCAGGCTATTCCCCGGGAAACTGAAATCCCGGTGGAGGGGACTATACGTGATTACAAGTGTGTCACCATATGGTTACGTGGAGCTTCAAGATATTGATTCTGATAAGAAGTTCATTGTCAATGGACAAAGAATCAAGCATTATCTTGAAGGCAACATTGAGCAAGAATGCTCAAGGCTGAAGCTAGATTAAAAGCTCAGCAAGGTCCAGCTAAACACAATAAAGAAGCGCTTTCTGGGAGGCAACCCAGCCATGGGGCATTAATCCTCTAAGCATTTTGCCCTATTTTTCTTTTTTATTTGTTTATATAAAGTTTACTGACACTAAGGTAAAGGATCAATTGCATAAGTTTACAGGGTTACAGAAGGAATTTGCACACAAAACAGAGATTGGAAGCTCAATGGCAAGAAAACGCCAGTAAAGGGGCATTTTGGGCGTTCAGCGCCCAAAATGGGCATCCACTGGGCGCTGAACGCCAGTAATGGCAGCAATTGGGCGTTCAACGCCAGAAATGGCCACCCACTGGGCGTTGAACGCCAGGAATGGCAGCAACTGGGCGCTGAACGCCCAGGAGATCAGCATTTGGGCGCTGAACGCCCAAAACAGGCAGTGTTTGGGCGTTCAAACGCCAGGAGGACAGGGAGGAGCCAAATCCAGTAATCCCACACGTATTTCCATTTTAATTTCAAATTTTATGCTTCAATGCATGATTTTTACATGAACATATCAAGAACCCTGATTTCTAAAATCCTTAATTTCTAAAAATCCATCTTTCCAAATTCAATCCAACTCTTTTCAAAATCTTTTCTGAAAACAAATCTATCTTTTTCACTCAAAAATCTTTTCAACTAATCCATATCTTTTTCAAATATCCATATTATCTTTTTCAAAATTCAGAGTTATCTTTTTCAAAAATCTATCATATCTTTTTAAAATTAAACTCTATCTTCTATCTTATCTTTTTCAACTCAATCTTTTTATCTTATCTCTTCCAATTTTTCGAAAACCCACCCCCCACCCCTTTAAATTGGGTTCGGCCCCCCCTCCTTCATCAACAAGTGCTACTCAATCTCCGTCTATCCCTCTCCTTTCTTTTCTTTTGCTTGAGGACAAGCAAACCTCTAAGTTTGGTGTGTTTATCCGAGATCACTACTAAGATTATGGCTCTCAAAGGAAAATAATCCACTCCAAGAGGCAAGAAAGAGAGCGTTCCAAAATCACTTTGGAATCAAGGAAAGTTCTTATCTAAAGAACATTCAGACCATTATCTTAAAGTAATGAGTCTGAGATCAGTGATCCCGGAAGTGAGATTCGATCTGAAAGAAGATGAATATCCGGAGATCCAGGATCAAACCATGAACTGGGAAGTCTTAGCTAATCCTGAAACGAAAGTAGGAAGGAACATGGTCCAGGAGTTCTATGCTAATATGTGGCAGACTGACAAGCAAAGACTATCTGGAACAGCCTGCTACGAATTTCGGACCATGGTCAGGGGAAAGATTGTTCATACCACCCCTGACAAGATCAGAGAGATATTAAAGCTACCTCAGCTAAAGGATGATCCAGACTCCTTCAACAGGAGGATGATGAGAGTAGACATTGGCCTGGATAAGATTCTAGAGGACATATGCATCCCTGGAGCCAGGTGGACCACCAACACAAAGGGCGTCCCAAATCAACTCAAGAGAGAGGATCTCAAACCAGTTGCCAAAGGATGGCTGGACTTCATTGGGCGTTCTCTGTTGCCCACTAGCAACCGTTCTGAAGTCACAGTTAAAAGAGCAGTGATGATTCATTGCATCATGATGGGAAAAGAAGTGGAGGTTCATCAGCTGATTTCAACTGAGCTCTATAAGATTGCTAACAAAAATTCAAAAGAGGCCAGGTTGGCTTATCCAAGCGTGATTTCTCTGCTCTGCAAGGATGCTGGAGTCAAGATGGGAATAACTGAATATATCCTAATTGAAAAGTCAATCACCAAAGCATCAATGGAGAGACAACAAGCACAGGAGGATCTTATCAAGAAGAGAGCACAGGAATTCCTCCCAGAGATTCCTCAAGCGGAATATTGGGAATATCTTGAGACGTCTGTCACCAAGATACAGGAAGCTATGGAGCAAATAATTAAACAACAGAAGGAACACAGTCAAATGCTGACCCAGATGTTTAAAGAACAAGAGGAGCAGGGACGTGACTTAAGGGAACTGAAGCGCCAAAAGTCTTCTGTAATACCAAGCCTCCCAAGGATCAGAGGAACCCCCATACCCCCAGAATAAAGGTTGTTAATTTCCAATTTCTGCCTTAACTCTGTGACAGTGTCCTTATAAAAAGTTTACCTTAGAAGTCATATAATAGTAATTAGTATCTATTTGATTTTATCTCCAATTAAGCTGTAGTTTATTTTTCTCATCATCATTAAACATGAATAAAATAGTAGATCTTTTGAATAAGAAGCAATAAAATTTCGAGTTTAATAAAAGAAATTCTAATTGGTTAAATGTGGTGACAATGCTTTCTGTCTTCTGAATGAATGCTTGAACAGTGCATATGTCTTTTCAATTTGTTGTTTAAGACTGTTAAATATGTTGGCTCTTGAAAGAATGATGAACATGAGACATGTTATTGATAATCTGAAAATCATAAAAATGATTCTTGAAGCAAGAAAAAGCAGCAAAGAATAAAGCTTGCAAAAAAAAAAAGGGAGAGAAGCAAGCAGAAAAAGCCAAAAGCTCTTAAAACCAAAAGGCAAGGGCAAATAAAAAGGATCCCAAGGCTTTGAGCATCAGTGGATAGGAGGGCCTAAAGGAATAAAATCCTGGTCTAAGCGGCTAAACCAAGCTGTCCCTAACCATGTGCTTGTGGCGTGAAGGTGTCAAGTGAAAACTTGAGACTGAGCGGTTAAAGTCAAGGTCCAAGTGAAAAAAAAAAAAAGAGTGTGCTTAAGAACTCTGGACACCTCTAATTGGGGACTTTAGCAAAGCTGAGTCACAATCTGAAAAGGTTCACCCAGTTATGTGTCTGTGGCATTTATGTATCCGGTGGTAATACTGGAAAACAAAGTGCTTAGGGCCACGGCCAAGACTCATAAAGAAGCTGTGTTCAAGAATCATCACACTGAACTAAGAGAATCAATAACACTATCTGAATTCTGAGTTCCTATAGATGCCAATCACTCTGAGCTTCAATGGATAAAGTGAGATGCCAAAACTGTTCAGAAGCAAAAAGCTACTAGTCCCGCTCATCTAATTAGAATCTGAGCTTCATTCAAAAACTCTGAGATATTATTGCTTCTCAACCTATTAGTCTTCTATTTTATTTGTCTAGTTGCTTGAGGACAAGCAACATTTTAAGTTTGGTGTTGTGATGAGCGGATATTTTATACGCTTTTTGGGGTTAATTTCATATAGTTTTGAGTATGTTCTCGTCAGTTTTTAGTCTATTTTCATTAGTTTTTAGGAAAAATTCATATTTCTAGACTTTACTATGAGTTGTATGTTTTTCTGTAATTTCAGGTATTTTTCTAGCTGAAATTGAAGGAGCTGAGCAAAAATCTGATTCAGGCTGAAAAAGGACTGCTGATGCTGTTGGATTCTGACCTCCCTGCACTCAAAGTGGATTTTCTGGAGCTACAGAACTCGAAATGGCATGCTTCCAATTGCGTTGGAAAGTAGACATCCAGGACTTTCCAGCAATATATAATAGTCCATACTTTGCACAAGGATAGATGATGTAAACTGGCGTTCAACGCCAGTTCTCTGCCCAATTCTGGCGTCCAGCGCCAGAAAAGGATCAAAAACTGGAGTTGAACGCCCAAACTGGCACAAAAACTGGCGTTCAACTCCACAAATGGCCTCTGCACGTGAATTGCTTAAGTCTCAGCCCCAGCACACACCAAGTGGGCCCCAGAAGTGGATCTCTGCATCATCCATGAGAATCCGGAAAGTCTAAACCTTGTCTGTGGTATTCCGAGTAGGATTCAAGGATTGGATGACTGTGACAAGCTTCAAACTCCTGAAGGCTGGGCGTTAGTGACAGACGCAAAAGGATAGTAAATCCTATTCCAACCGGATCGAGAACCAACCGGTGATTAGCCGTGCTGTGACAGAGCACGTGAGCGTAGTTTTCACTGGAAGGATGGAAGGTAGCCATTGACAACGGTGATCCACCAACACACAGCTTGCCATAGGAGGACGTGCGTGCGTGAATCAGAAGACAGAGGAAAGCAGAGATTCAGAAGACAAAGCATCTCCAAAACTCCAACATATTCTCCATCACTGCACAACAAGTAACCTTTAATTTATGCTCTCTTGGTTATTCACAATTCAACTGATAAACATAATCGACTTCCTGACTAAGATTTACAAGATAACCATAGATTGCTTCAAACCAACAATCTCCGTGGGATTCGACCCTTACTCACGTAAGGTATTACTTGGACGACCCAGTGCACTTGCTGGTTAGTGGTACGAGTTGTGAAAAGTGTGATTCACAATTCGTGCACCAGGCATCATCCTTGGCAAGTTACTCTGAATTATGGCACTGCATTCCTTAGTCAGGACCACTGTCTCATCTCCCTTTAAAGGCTTTTTCTTTGACAATAGCTCCTTCATGAACTTGACATAGAGAGGCATTTGCTCCAAAACCTCAGCAAAAGGAATATTGATTTGCAACTTTCTGAAGACTTCCAAGAACTTTGAAAACTGCTTGTCCTTAGTCTCCTTTTGAAGTCTCCGAGGATATGGCATTTTAGGCTTGTACTCAGGAGCCTTTGGCAATGTAGTATAAGTGTCAAGAGAGTTTGGGAATGGGTTGTCTGCACGCTTTGGAGGGGCGTGCTCTACTTTTTCCTTCTTCTCCTCTAGAGCTTCTTTTTCAACTGGCTCCTCATTAACTTGTGCTTCCGTACTTGTCACTTGTCAACTTATCAAGGTGATAGCCTTGTATTCCTCTCTCAGATTTGGAATTGTGTTACCAGGAAGGCTATTAGTGGTCCTCTAATCTATTTCATTAACTTTTGTGACTAACTGACCCATCTGAACGTCCAAGTTCTTGATTGAGACTCTGGTTTCCTGTATAAAACTCGCCATTAATGCTTCCAAATCAGTAGTCTTCTGAGACTGAGGAGTTGCTTACTGAGATGACTGAAACTGGTGGTCATTAAAATTATTCTATTGAAAGCCGCCTTGAAAATTATTGTTGAAATTATGAGACCTCTGAGGTTGGTCACTCCACCCAAGATTTGGGTGATTTCTCCACCCCTGATTGTAGATCTTAGAATATGGATCATTACTGAGATTTCTAGGAGCACTCCCCATGTAATTGACCTATTCAGAAGAATATTGAGCATAATTATAATTCTCATTTTGCATAAAATTACCTGTCATGTCATAGGGAACCTCTTGAGGTGCTTTTTGGGTGTTGACAGCTAAAACTTGCATTCCACTCAATTATTGAGTAATTAGATTTATTTGCTGAGACAAAAGCTTGTTATGAGCAAGAAGAGCATCAACAGCTTCCACTTCCAACATGCCTCTCTTCTGAGGAGTCTCAAAGTTCACAAGATTCCTATTAGATGAGTATAAATATTGGTTGCTAGCAACCAAAAAATAAGCTCAATAGTTTCCTCCGATGTCTTCTTCATGTGCAATGAACCACCTGCAGAATTATCTAAGCACATCTTGGACATTTCACCCAAGCCTTCATAAAAGATGTCTAGTTGGGTCCATTTAGAGAATATGTCCAGAGGGCATTGCCTGGTCAGTAGCTTGTATCTCTCCCAAGCTTCATAAAGGGTCTCACCATTCTTCTGCCTGAAGGTCTGAACCTCCACCCTAAGCTTAGTCAGCTTTTTAGGTGGGAAAAATTTAGTCAGAAATTTAATGACAACTTTATCCCAAGTGTCTAGACTTTCCTTGGGTTGAGAATCTAACCACAGCTTTGCTCTATCCCTCAAAGCAAATGGGAAGAGCACGAGTTCGTAAACTTCAGGGTTCACCCCATTCGTCTTCATAGTATCACAAATCTGCAGAAAATTAGAAATAAACTGATTTGGATCTTCCTGAGGGAGTCCATGATACTGACAATTTTATTGCACAAGAGTGACTAGCTGTGGCTTTAGCTCAAAGTTGTTTACAGCTATAGGAGGCACCACAATGCTTTTTTCATAAAGATCTGCATTGGGAGCAGTGTTTGAGCCAAGAACTCTTCTGGGTTGTTCATTCTCAACTGGATTGGCCACATTGGCATTAGCAGCATTATTATGATCCATAGTGGAGTCTGCAGCCTTGTAAAGTCTTGCTTGTTGCAAACGCCACCTGAAAGTCTTTTCAGGTTCAGGATAAAAGTCTAACAGAGGTTATTTGTCCCTGTTTCTGCTCATAAACAGACAGAAGGCAAGAAAAGATGGGACTCTCTATGTCAGAGTGTAGAGAATTCCCTGTGAGGTAACCTGTGTAAAGAAATAAAATAAAAATATTAAATAAATAAATAAAAAAGAAAAATTTCAAAAATGATGACTGAAATTTAGAGGGGAAAATTCAAAAATAGACAGTGAAATTAAACAGAAAAATTAAAATAAAATTAACTAGGTAACACCAAACTTAATTTCAGAAATTAAGGAAAAATAAAGCTAAGGAAATTTGAAAATTCGAATGAAAAAATTAAATAAATTTAAAACTAAAACGCTTAATCTAAGCAATCAAACGACTCATAGTTGTTAATCACTATCAATCCCCGGCAACGGCGCCAAAAACTTGGTGCAGAATTTATAACCACAAACTAACCGGCAAGTGCACCGGGTCGTACCAAGTAATACCTCAGGTGAGTGAGGGTCAATCCCACGAGAATTGATGGACTAAGCAACAATGGTTGATTAATTTACTTAGTTAGGCAAGCAGAAAATGGTGTTGAGAGTTCAATTGCATTAAACAGTAATTCAGAGAATCAAAAAACAAGCAGTAAACAAGTTGTGAATAATATATGGAGAAACAGTTAAGGCTTCAAAGATATCTATTTTCTGGATTGACTATTCTTACTAACTATTTTAATCATGCAAGATTTAATTCATGGCAAACTATATGTGACTAAACCCTAATTTCTTAGACCTTTGTAGTCTCCTCTAACTCTCATCAACTGCCAATTCCTTGGTCACTTAATTCCAATTAGAGGGTGAAGTTCAATTCTAGTTATATGCCACAAAAAAACCTAATTACCCAAATATAAGAGGATTATATATCACGTATCCCGTTAAGTCTATATAATTAGAAATTTAGGAGAATATATTTTCAAGTTGTTGTTCAAGTAAAGAGTTTTTCCAAGTTATACAGGAACTCAATTAGAACATGGGTCAAACTTCCGTTCCACCCAAATTCATAAGATAAAGAATGAAAATAATTCTTGAATTATAAATCAGTACATGAATTAAAATAGAAAAGTAGTATTATCAATCCATACAATAGACAGAGCTCCTAACCTTAACAGTGGAGGTTTAGTTGCTCATGGTGTAGAGAGAAAACTGGGATTCGTAAAAACTATCAACTGCGGAATGAGCTAGAAGAAGAGAAGAGAGTTTGAAGGGCTGATTCTTTTCCTTTTTATATCTAATCCTTATTAATGTAAAATATATTTTCTAAAAACTAAAATAATATCTTTTCCTATTTTTTAATAATAAAAGTTGAATCAAAATTTGCAAAGCTCAATGTGTAATACATCCTGGGACGAGTGGGGACTATTGGGCTCATTAAGGTCCACGCCGAACTTGGAAATTCCCAAGTTCAATGTGGAGGAGGCAGAGCAGATTCCCTTGGCGTTCTTTGAGTCCACGCCGAACTTGGATTAACCCAAGTTCAGCGTGGAGTGGTGTGCGTAACTTCCTTAGGTGCGTTGAGCTGGCGCCAAACTTGACCATTGTCAAGTTCAGCGTGGAGGAGGCATCACGCTTCCTTTGGAACTTCTTCATGCTGGCGTTGAACTTGACCATTGTCAAGTTCAGCGTGGAGGTCACGCGTGTATTCCCTGGGAGGTGTTGATGCTGGTGCTGAACTTGAATAACTTCAAGTTCAGCGTGGAGGAGGCAACATACATTCTTCACTCTCTCCATTCTCTAAACTTGACTTAAACTCCATGAAATTCGTCCAAAATGCTACTTGAAATAAATAGAATTGCACACAACTCAAAGTAGCATTTATAGTGGCTAAAATATATTAAATTTTGATTAAACTTAGCAATTCAAGTGCAAATTCACACAGAAAAGATAGAGAAGATGCTCACGCATCAGTAGCAAATAAATCTTGGGCCATGATTGTGTGTGTGTGGGGGCCAGATGCCATTTGGGCTTGTTTTATTACTTCTTAGGCCATTTTCAATTAAATTTATTTTTTGCACACCAAACAAAATAATCAAGCACATAACTGGTATTTAGTCCAATAATAATGTTTAGTCATCATCTATAATATGTTAGTAGTTTTTCAAACTCAACAATCTCTTCCTTGATGACAAATATTATAAAATGAACTGAAAAGAAATGAGAGGAATTTTATTCACCTCCCTTTGATGTTTCCTTTTGATTTGAGTCTCCCCCTTTCTTTTGATCACTAAGCTCCCCCTGAATGTTGGCATCTCTTCAACCTGATAACAATATTTACATAAAAATAATGCCAAACATCCATGAATTTTCAAATAGTTTTATATCTTTAGGGAACCTGTTTGATTATTATAAAAAATTTACAAGGCTTTTTATCTCTTAAAAAATCATCATAAAAAATAGCCTTAAACCAAACATCAAACAAAGCTACTTAGTCAATCAATCAGATACCAAACAAGCTTCGATAAGCAAGTATAATCAATATTCACAACCAGAGCTGCAAATAATGATTTAAAATAGAAAACTGCAGCTAGCCTCAAGCATCACAATAGTTTCAACAGTTTCAACATAACTGTTTCAATTTATTTTCACAAAATACTTACTCCCCCTTTTGTTATCAAAGAGGATAAACCTGCAAAAAAATAGTTCAATATGCAAACTACAGATACAAAATAGGTAATAGTGTTAGTGTCAAAGTTAAGTTCCTATGACTATTACAGTCATCCAACAGTAAACAGTGTTCAAACCAAAAATCCAAAAACCAGAAATTGTTTCATCAGACGACAAATTTTAAGAGACAGTAGCATCAAACACGAAGTAGACATTAGATCCCTCATCCTCGATTCCAAGATGGTCTTCTTCTTGCTTGGACAATTCTTGATCATCTTTCAAGTAATCTATGTATTTGACCAGCACTTCAACTCGGCTTTGAGACTTCCTAAAGGAATTCTCATTTTGAATTGCTAGTTTCCTAACTTATTGGCTTGAGTTGATAATTTTTTTAGTGAGATTCACAAATTCTTGTAAGACATCCTTGACAATGCCATTCACTAGGTACTTGTGAGAAAATGATGTCCCTACAGCAGAAGGAGGAGGAATACTTTCTTCCTCTTCTTCTTCCAAAACCGGGTCCTTAGCTACCTTTGTGCCCTTTCCCTTTGATTGTTTACTGCACCACCACCCTTGAGATATAAAATTTTGTATTCTAGCGTCTCATTGCTTAGATCAACACCAAAATACTCAAAGATACAAATTAAAAACATTTCATATGGAAGATAAATATTTTTATCGCTTTTGATACAGTCATACATATAGCGCATCATCAAGTAAGCAAATGAAATTTCAGTTTTATTGAGTATTGCATAAAGGACCAAGGTATCACAGAGAATTACTCTTTAGAATGAACCACTTTAGGGCATGAGTATGTGAGTGATGAGGCGGTGAAGCTGCGCTTTGGCTAGATCTAAGCCTCTATGATTGGAGGTAACACCATCCATGAGGGATATATTTTCACATATGTTAGCCAATACATCTTTGTGTGAGATACCCAGATTATTATCCCATTTTTTGAAAATGTCGGCATTAACGCCAGCATCATAATAATCAAGGGCTCCACCAATAATTTTTTTGTTCAAATAAATTTGGTGGTCTTTAACATATGAGTGAACAGATTCCTTACTACAGTATATGTTTGCATAAAACACTCTTACCAAATCAGGATAAACAGGCTTTCTAATCTCAAAGTTATTCCGATCCAAGTAAATAAAATTTTTAACAAATTCTATTCCTTTTTCGACCAAAATTTTTAGGTCAGCAACATAAGATGAACACAAAGGTCTTTTAGAAACAATTTCTCTATGGAATTCAAAGTTTATACTTGAAGAAAAATGGAGAGGATCATAATAAGAGTGAGGATGATTACCAAAATGAGATTTGAAGGCAACTGGATCATGATTAGCAGGTTCCTTCACTGAAGTAAAGAAAGGCCTTTTGTTACCTTTAGAGAGACGACTAGAAGGGGCTGAACGTCCTTGAGGACGAGAGGTTGAACGAAAAGGAGGAGATGTTAGTGGTTCTTCATCAGTTATGGGTCTCTTCCCTTTCGTCATATTTACCCTAGAAGTGCCTTCCTTCTGAGGTGCCGAAGAGGATCTCCGAGAGGTGGTTTTTGTCCTTGCCATAGGTTTGGGTAGTTGGGAGGAATAAGAGGAAGAGTGTGAATGTATGTGAATGTGAGTATGGGCTTGTTGTTTTTGTGGAGGGTTACATGGAGGACGAATGGTACCGGTGCCTCTGCGGGTAGCAACCTTCTTTCTCATCTTAAAGAGAGTTTGATGGAAGAGAAAGTGGAAGTAGTGGAGAAGATGAGAAGTTATAACATAATAACTACTTTAATGCTTAGAAATCCTTTGAAAACATAAAAGGAATTAAATGAAAACATGATTCAAAGAATTTTGAATTTAAAATCAATGCAAGTAGTTTTGAAATGACAAGTCAAATAAAGTCTTTTGAAATACTATAACTGATTAAACTTGAATGAGAATCCTAAAAGCAAATACTCTTTTGATGTGAATGATCAAATCAAACAAGAAAGACCCACTTCATAAAATAGAATTTCTTTCTCTTAAGCCCAATGGTGGTTTTAAGGAAACACAATGGACCACGAAGATTTAATCTTGTCCCATATTAATTTATTTATGCAACACTTAGTCTGAAATTTATGAAACCTAGAAAGAGTCATCATCTGTCTAGTTTTATATCTTGTTGAGCTGAGAGACAAAAACTACCAGAAAACAATTTTATCACATTTAGTTCAAAAACTCAGCATCAACAATCCCTAAAGCAATTCTCAATTTGTAAAATCTATCTTCATTCACAGAGATTTTGTAAAAATATCAATCAATTAATCATCAAATTTCACAAATTGTATTTCAATTGTACCCTATTGCACATGTTCTCTAATGGAGTGATATCTCCCTTCAACATGCTTTGTTCTTGAGTGTAAAATAGGATTTTTGAAAATATTAATTGCACTTAAGTTATCACAAAACAAAGGGATATCGTTGACTTGCAATTTATAATCTGCAAGTTGTGTTTTAAGCCAAATCAATTGAGAACAATTAGAAGAAGCGACTATATATTCAACTTCAGCCATGGATAGAGCGATAAACCCATATTTTATGATATATTTTATGCTTAATCTGAGTGATTTATTCAATCCTTCACCCACTTATTCATATTAATTGCATGGTTTTACTTTCCCTTCTTTATTATGTGATGTATGTAAAAAATATGTTTCCTATGCTTTAAAATTAATTATTTTAATTACCTTTATTTTCATTCGATGTCGTGATTAGTGTGTTGAGTAGTTTCAGATCTTCTAAGGCAGGAATGACTCAAAGGATGGAAATGAAACATACAAAAATGGAAGGAAAGCATAAAATGGAGTTTGTGAAGAAACTGGCAGCCACGCGATCGCATGGACGACGCGGCCGCATGCCAGCGCGAAAAGGCATTGACGCGGCTGCATGACTGACGCGACCGTGCGCCTTAAGCAGAACACATATGACGCGGTCGCATGACTGACGCGACCGCGTGACAAGGAAAAACTTCCAATGACGCGGCCGCGTGACCCACGCGGACGCGTGACAGAGGCCACGCACCAGAAATTGCAGAAAATGCTCATAGCGAATTCTGAAGCCCTTTTTGGCCCAAATCCAAGTCCAGAAGGCATAGACCAGAGGTTATGAAGTGGGAGAATGCATCCATTCAGAAGAGAGTCTCCACTTTTAGTTAGTTTTCATGATTTAGATTTAGTTTAGAGAGTGGTTCTCTCCTCTCTCTTCTCTCTTTTAGGATTAGGATTTAGAATTAGGATTTTATGCGCTTTCAGGATTATCTCTTTATCAGGTTCAATATTCCTTTTTATTATTTTCTCAATTTAATTATGAATTCTTTCATGTTATAGATTACTCTTTTGAATTAATGTTATTTGAGGTATTTCAGTTTAATATTGCTTTCTTTTATTTACATTATTGTTATTCCCATCTGAAGGCATTTTTATTCCAGTAGATTTATTTTTCTCCTTTTGGTCTTGGTTAGGAAATCAGTAACTCAGGAGTTATCAAACTCAAACATGATTGATAATTGTTATCTTTGTTAATTAAATTGAACTTCAATAATCCCAATCTTTTCTTAGGAAATAAATAGGATCCGAAGATCAAACCAATTAATCCCTTGACCTTCCTTTACCTTAGTAAAGGTTAACAAAGTGGAATTAAGATTCAATTCTCATCATCATTGATAAGGATAACTAGGATAGGACCTCCAATTTCTCATACCTTGCCAAAAGTTTATTTATAGTCATTTATTTATTTTACTTGCCATTCAAATTGCTTGTTCTTCATTTACTTTATTTGCTAATTAAACTATTCACTCCTCATTCTCAAAACCCCAATTTACAATCTCCATAACCAATAATAAGAACATACTTCCCTGCAGTTCCTTGAGAAGACGACCCGAGGTTTGAATACTTCGGTTATCAATTTATTTAGGGGTTTGTTACTTGTGACAACCAAAACGTTTGTAAGAAAGGACTTTTGTTGGTTTAGAAGCTATACCTGCAACGAGGATTTATCTGCAAATTTCTAGACCACGCAAAAGTTCTCTCTTCAAAATGGCGCCGTTGCCGGGGAACTGCAATCGTGTGCCTTGTTATTGGTTATTGTAAATATTTTTCTTTTACTTGTTTATTTGTCTTTATTTTCCCCTTTTTATTTTTATTAGCTACTATGAATTCTCACCCCTCTCGCTTTGAGTTTGGTTCTAATATCGTTGAAAGGAATGAAAGTTATAACAGGAACATGCATCAATGTCAGAGCAATCAAAGATGGATGGAGCCAAGAGGATCTGATCAACCCTTTAGGCAACAACACCCTCCCAGATATCATGGACAAAGACCATTCTACAATGCATACCAAGCACATAGACGTGGTGGACAACCTTGTGATTACCAACAAGCCCCACCCTGTGCTTATAGACCATCTTCTCAACATAACTCCGAACCACCACACTCACAAGCTCCTTTTCACCATTCACCACCGTATGATCCTCATTTACCCCGATTCCAATCAAATTACTCCCAAACGTCACCACTTCCCCATGTACCATATCCAAATCTATCACCCCGAGAATCAGAGGTTCGCCTCAAGGAAACAGTAGATCAACTTCAAACAACCCTTCATCAACTGGAGCAAGTAGTAAGGCAATTAGCTTCTAGACGTTCGAACATTCAAGGGCCTCCCAGAGCCCCATGTGGAAAATCTAATGAAGAGCATAGCATGAAGGAGATATTAGAAACTCCAGTGGACAAGACAGAGCATGACTTCGTACAAGAACAAGTAGAGGAAGCTATCATTATACAAGAAGAAGAGTTGGTTGAAGACTTAGGAGACGCTGAACCTCCATGGGAACCCAGAGTTGTGGAGAATTCTGTTACGGACGTTACAACTGATGCTAAGGAGGATAGTACACAATCCCCAAAGCAAGTCTCTTATGAAGAACTAGATGGAATAATCCAAGAAGCAAGTTTCCTTCATGATGATAGTCACAAGTCAAGTTCTTCTAGTAATGAACTTGCATCCGCAAGTGAATTCTCTGAGATCGAAGAATCTTCCCCAAGCGAGTACGAAGATGATACGGAGGTAGATTTCTCTCAACCTCCAGTTTATGACTTAAGTGATGAGGAAGACATAGATGGCTTTGATCAGGACATGGATACATTTTAAGAATCTTGCAAAGAAGTGGAGAATTTCACAGAAGAGCACAAGGGAGTAGAACTCACAGAACCACTGGAACCACCTATCCCAGGGCCATTACCACCCAATACAAGCTTCAAGTGGGTACAATCCTTAACCTTTAGCTTTATTTTTCCACTTGAATATGGTTTGCTTGAAACAGATGGCCAGCTTAGAGCTCTCTGTGGCTTTAAGAGTAAAAGGGAAATGGCTCGTACTCAGAGCTAGTGCACAAAGTTCAATAAGGTTCCACGCTTCAACTTAAAGTGCACGGATTGGCATCATAATCAATCGAATGGATCTCGGAAAACGTTTGGTTATTCTGGTGAGAATCTAATTTCTAAACTGCCCAGATGGAAAAGTATAGATCAAGACGAAGGCGGATTTAAAAGCAAAGTTTGGGATCCTGGAATCTATGCTGACATTCGTCACCCCGGGAGCCTGATAATCTGTTTGAAGCTGCTCAGAAACTTCACATGCCTAGTTTGGGACCCCGGAGGCTATCGGCATTCCAAGCATTGGTGGAGATTCTGGATGAGTTCAAGCACAAGCCACCATAACAAGGAGCTCATCTAATGTCCAACTTAAGGACTTTAACTAAAAGTGCTAGGTGGGAGACAACCCACCATGGTATGATCGTTCCTTTTTCAATTTTAATTTTATTTCATTTTGTTTATTTTTGAGTTTTATTTTATTTTACTTCATTGAACCTGGAATCATGCATAACATTCATATTAGCATTGCATTCTGCATTTTGCATAAAAAAAAGGGTGTGCGACACGACCGCATCACTCATGCGATCGCGTCAAGTTGCGAAAAACACTTCCCACGCGACTGCGTCATTCACGCGGCCGCGTGATCGGGAAATCGGCGTAAAGATCCAACGTCCAGAAAGTTAGGCTGGAATCGTGCGGCCATTGTGTGTTTTGCACAAAATGCCCACGCGATCGCGTCCTTGACGCGATCACGTCACTTGCACAACATCAATCCCACGCGATAGCGTGAGCGACGCGATCGCGTCGCATGGATTACACAACACCCCTGAAGGAGACAGAGAGTTGCGCTGAAACGATGCTGGATTCGTGCGTTTAGCACAAATTCCAGCAATGTGATCGCATGCCCCAGGCAATCGCGTCATTCACTCTTTTAGCTATCCTATGCGATCGCACCACTCACGCGATCGCGTCGACCCCCATTTCACTCCAGCCACGCGACCGTGTGCCCCACGCGATCGCGTGGATTCAAATTTATAACCCCCCAGTCACGTGAACCCTAACATTCGCGCCCTCCCCCCCCCCCAAATCCCTCTCCTCCCTCTCCTCTGCTCCAATCACACCACCACCACCCAGCCACCATCACCCACCGACTGCCACCCCGCCGCCACCAACCCCCCTTCCTTTCCCCCCCCTCTTTCTTCTTCTTCCTTCTTCTTCCTCCCTCCACCGCCGCTGCCCTCCTCCGCGTCCACCAGCCACCGCGCCGTCGTCACCGCCCAGCGCCAGCCACGCCCCCCTTCCTTCCCCTAACCCTTCCCTACACCCATTACCATTCCCTTTCCCTCCCTGCCCCCGAACAGCAGCCACCGCCGCCGCGCCACCCTCCTCCGCCGCGCCAGACACCACTGCCACCATCCCCAGCCACCTCTCTACCTCACTCTCTTTAATTCGCCTACCAGGTTCCGACGAATGCCACCCTTCTATCCATTCGTAGTTAATTCATATTTTTCTGTTTATGTTCATATTTAGGCTAGTTAGATATGCATGTTGTAGTGGATTCTAGGTTGTTAGGTAGCCTAGGATGTGGTTAGTGGATTTAGGTCTGTTTAATTGCGCTGTTCGTGTTTCTTGCTTTACAATTTTTGCAATTCTGCTGTTGCTATATGTTAGTAATGTTCATATACTGCTTTTCAAGTTCATGCTGCTATGCTCTTTCTTATTCATACTATTTAATTGCAGCTTTAATTTTGATTCATATGAACTATTCTGTTGCTGTTTATTTTCCAGGACAATCCAATTTTAGCCGGAATGCTGTCCAAATTTCTGTAAAATGTTTCCATTCATGTCTTGGTTTTGGCATTTTCAACTGTGCTTTCCTTAGCTTTAACCAAACCAATTCATGAATGCCAGGGCAAGCCTTCTTATTCTTTTTTATTTTCTGGTTCATAAATTGCATTTTTTATGTTTAGATTCCAATTTTTGCTATTTCTATATCTATCTGAATCATCATCAACATATTTTCCTTGTTTGGTTATGAGTTACCTGTAGCCTTTAATTATGAATGCTTGTTACTTAGAAACTTATCATTATGCCACTTACATTAACCCACTTTTTACTAACTCACTAATTTTAACTTCTTAAACTCTTTTTCAATTCTAACCAACCTAACCTTTCATACTCTCTCTTCTTGGTTTTTCACTTTCTTTTAACCTTCTAACCATGGCATACTGATAATTTTTCCTAGTTAACATGCCTTCTATTACATTTTGGATTGTGAATTCTTCCTTTAAGACTTTTAACTCCTATACAATCCTTAATGCACATTTACTTAACTTATTTTCCTTACCCTATTGCTCCTTTGTCACTTTGTGTTTCTTTTGATTATTTGCCTATTTGTTTTCCTGTTTTTATTATATCCTGATTTTCTGTCTTTCAGGATGTCTGCCAGCCAAAGAAAGGGAAAAGCAAAGGCAACTACTGGCAAACGTAAAAGAGGAGAATCCGCTATGTCCATCATGGATATCATGCACGATGACTTCTGGCGGGAGAAAAACTTCACCCCGCAGGAGAAGGCTGACCAGCTACTTTCTGCTAGTGATCCAGTAAAGTTTGCAAACCGATACTGTGAGCTGAAGTATCCGGTATTTGCAACCTCCAACAACCTGTACCTGGAGAGGACTTTGAAAATTCCAGAAGAACTCCAGCAATACACCTCTGAGCAAATCAAACAAAGAGGCTGGTTCTTCCTGGAGAGACCTCTGACTGAGGTCAATGCATCTTGGGTACGGGAATTCTATTGCAATTACTTCAAGATTTCCCTAGATGCCATGAACCTAAGAGGAAAGCAGATTTTGGTCACTGAAGAGGCCATTGAAGATGTTCTAAAGCTTCTGCCTAAAACTGATAAGCTGGATGGTTATCAGAAAGCTGAGGAAGATATGCGCTTCATGAAGTTTGATTGGGATGCAGTCAAGGCCAGGATAGCCCTTGACCCGACCGTTCCTTGGATTATGGGTCAGAAAACTACCATGCCAAAGGGAATCAAGCGGATTTACTTGAATGATGAGGCTCGGCTATGGCATCAGATACTTAGCAACTTCATTATGCCGAGTACTCACGAGACTGAGATACCAGCCGCTATGATCACCCTCCTATGGTGTGTGATGGAGGGTAAGGACCTGTACCTACCACGCTTTATCCGGTACTATATGGCCAGGGTCCACATCCGAGGCACTCTTCCCTTTCCCTATTTGATTACACAGCTAGGCCGTCGAGCTGACGTGCCTTGGGAGGATGCTGATGAAAAGCCACCTGCTGCAGAATGCAAGAAGATTATCCCTCACAGCAGGAACTTTCTGGCTTTAGGCTACATACCTCCTTTCCTCACTGCTACTGCTGCCATAGCCACACCATCTGCTGGCCCCTCTTCTTCCACAGCTACCCCAGCTACCCCTGCCACCACCACTGCACCTCCACCTGCCCCAGAGCCCGTCTATCATCTAGTGCACCGCCTGTTTCGACGGCTTGACCAGATGGAGCGTCGCAACAAGCGACGCTATGAGCACCTGAAGCTGATGATACGATCTGGCGACATTCCCTCCGAGCCTGACACGCCATCCGATGCATCTGAGGAGGAGGCGGATGATCACGAGGCAGAGACCCATCCACAGAGCGAGGCTGTGCAGGCAGGCACAGAGCAGGCTGCATCACATCAGGAGACTCCGCCTCAGATTCAGGCTGTAGACCCCGAGATCCCTATCCAGTCAGCACCCCCTCTGCAGCAGGCAGATCTTCAGACCACCACCACAGAGACTCCAGCTACCCACCCTTCCAGTGATGACACCCCTTCACACCCTGCTTGAGTGAGCATCAGGGACGATGCTACATTTTAAGTGTGGAGAGGTCGCCATCTCTGGCGTATTTTTTGGTAAACCACTACATACTCTTTTTATTTATTTTGCTACTTTTCTGTATTTTTATTTTTATTTTTATTTTTATTTTCTCAGTACTTATATATATTACTATTTTTATGTATTTATTCTATGTTGCACTTTAGTTCATATTTTAGCCATTTAGTTTTAGTTACAATTTTAACTTATTAGTTATAGAAATTGTGGATTAATTAGTATAGTTTACCCTTTTTAGCATAAGATAGCTTAGTTTAAATTGAAAAATATAAAAATGAAGTAAACTAGGAACTTGAACATAATAGAAACAATCCACACACCTTGTATATATAGCATTACATGTTAGTTAGTTAACAACATTTCATCAAGGAGAAACACTAGAACTTTAAAGCCACCTTAAGTTTTACATTGAGAATAATGGGAATTTTTAACTAAAACTGCATGACATACATAACTGATATATGATTTTTGAGTTAGAGAACACACAGCCTGTGAGTTTTGAGCTTAATTGTATGGTTACATTCAAACCATAATATTTTATTCCTGTGTGTTCCACCCTTCTTTTTTATTCTGATGTTCTTTACTTTGTTTTAATCTATATGTCCGATTATAGAATATAACTACATACCAAGAGAGTGATTGAGGCCATTGTTTTTAGCTCACTTATCCCAAATTAGCCTACCCTTTACATCACCCTTGTAAGCCCCCTTGAGCCTTTAAATCCCCTCTTATTCTATAAGCCACAATACTAGCCTTAAGCAGAAAAACAAAATAAAAATCCCAAGTTGAATTCTTGGTTAGCTTAAGATAGAAAGTGTGTAATTGTTTAAGTGTGGAAAACCTATTGGGAACATGGATGATAAAAACAAAAGGTAGAAAAGTTGAAAAGAATAAAATAATTCAAATAAAAATTTTGGGAAGCATGCTCATGTGAAATCAAAATAATTGAATTACCATGTGTATTAAAAAAAATAATAATAATAAAAATATAATGTTATTTTTCAGTATTTGAATAAAGGGGACACAAAAGGATTTCCCAAATGCAAAATAAGGCAATGCACATGGGATAAAAAAAATAAACATTAAGGCATGAGCATGTAACATCAAAAGTGGGAAAATATGGGAAAATAGGTAAAGAAGCTTTTCTTTAGAAAGTATGTATGTTAGGTGAGATCTTAGACTAATTAAGGATTCACTTATTAGCTCACTTAGCCTTATACATATACCCTTACCTTTACCTTGGCCCCATTACAACCTTAATTAAAGACCTCATGACTTTTATATGTCTATATTCTATAATTGTTGATTGGTTAGATGAAGAACAAAGTTGTAGAAAGAAAGGATAAAAAGAAGAATAGAGTGATTAACCCAATAAATACTGAGTGATTAGAGAGTAAACACAAAATCCAGTGAGGGTTCAATAGCTCATTAACATATATCTCTGCTTAAATTATTAATTGTCTTGCAAGTTTATAAAATATTTTTCTCTCCCATCTCAATTGTAAAGGCACTTTATGACTATCTAAGGCTTGGCTATATATATATATATATATATATAAATATATATATATATATATATATATATATATATATATATATATATATATATATATATATATATATATATATATATATGACTCCTTGAGAATGTGAATTAATTCAACTACATGCAAGCTTTATATTCAAGTGAATAAAAAATTAGAATTGCATGATGCATCATTCATTTAGGTAGTTGCATTTAGATTAGATTGCATTGCATGGCATTCCACCACTTTAACCTAACATTAATCTTGGACTTAGCATGAGGACATGCTATTGTTTAAGTGTGGGGAGGTTGATAAACCCATATTTTATGATATATTTTGTGCTTAATCTGAGTGATTTATTCAATCCTTCACCCACTTATTCATATTAATTGCATGGTTTTACTTTCCCTTCCTTATTATGTGATGTATGTGAAAAACATGTTTCCTATGCTTTAAAATTAATTATTTTAATTACCTTTATTTCCATTCGATGTCGTGATTAGTGTGTTGAGTAGTTTCAGATCTTCTAAGGTAGGAATGACTCAAAGGATGGAAAGAAAACATACGAAAATGGAAGGAAAGCATAAAACGGAGTTTGTGAAGAAACTGGCAGCCACGCGATCGCATGGACGACGCGGTCGCATGACTGACGTGACCGCGTGACAAGGAAAAACTCCCAATGACGCGACCGCGTGACCCACGCAGACGCGTGACAGAGGCCACGCACCAGAAATTGCAGAAAACGCTCATAGCGAATTCTGAAGCCCTTTTTGGCCCAAATCCAAGTCCAAAAGGCATAGACCAGAGGTTATGAAGTGGGGGAATGCATCCATTCAGAAGAGAGTCTCCACTTTTAGTTAGTTTTCATGATTTAGATTTAGTTTAGAGAGTGGTTCTCTCCTCTCTCTTCTCTCTTTTAGGATTAGGATTTAGAATTAGGATTTTATGCGCTTTCAGGATTATCTCTTTATCAGGTTCAATATTCCTTTTTATTATTTTCTCAATTTAATTATGAATTCTTCCATGTTACAGATTACTGATGCCAGGGTATTTTGGCCAGTTTCACTGACCTTTTCTTTACTGTTTTTAGGGTAGTTTCATGTATTTTCTTAGAAAATAAGCTAGTTTTGGGTAGATATTCACTTACATCTTGATTCAAGCATACATTGTGCACTTTACATGATTTCATGAGGAATTTGCATGAATTTAAGGACAAAATTGGATGTTGCATTTCCCATGACTTGGACTAGAACTTTGATGCATGTTATTGCTTGATTTCAGGACAAAGGAAGCAAAGAAGAACCACATTAGTGGCTACGTTAGTTACACTAACGTTAACACTAACATGGAATGGGAGTAACTTGTAAAGTTAATGAGAAAAGTGATTGCCAATAACACTCTCGAAGCCATCATTGCCCACGTTAACTAAGTTAACGTGAACTCTAACGTGGAAGTAAAGAAATGGAGCCAACGTTAGTGACACTTAACATTATCACTAACGTTGGACCAAGATCATGAGTGGCCACGTTAGAGTCCACGTTAACTTAGTTAACGTGGCCTCTAACGTTAAGAAGAAAGGGGGGGAGCCAACGTTAGTGACACTCACCATTGTCACTAACGTTGGCCAAAGCACATTAAGCCACGTTAACTCCCACGTTAACCTAGTTAACGTGGAAGCTAACGTGAAGGAACAAAGTGGTCAACAACGTTAGTGACACTCAACATTGTCACTAATGTTGGAAGAACACAAGCCCCCAATGAGCCACGTTGACTCCCACGTTAACCTAGTTAACGTGGAAGCTAACGTGAAGAAAGAAGGTGATCACCAACGTTAGTGACACCCAACATTGTCACTAACGTTGGAAGGAGCCACACATGCTACCATGAGCCACGTTAACTCCCACGTTAACTTAGTTAACGTGGAAGCTAACGTGGATAAGGGAAAGATGAGCCAACGTTAGTGACACTTAACTTTGTCACTAACGTTGGAGATGGCTAGCAAGGCCACGTTAGAAGCCACTTTAACCTAGTTAACGTGGACTCTAACGTGGAAAATAGGGGCAATTTGGAACGTTAGTGACAATGGTAAGTGTCACTAACGTTCTCGAAGGATGGCAAGCCTACGTTAAAAGAGCCACGTTAACTAAGTTAACGTGGACTCTAACGTAGGGAAGGGGGAGGCTTCTCAACATTATTGGGAAAGTTGAGTCCTAATAACGTGTGCGAAGGACATAGTAGAAACGTTAGTGGCAACGTTTGTGCCACTAACGTTGAGGTTAACGTGGCTTTTAACTTTGGTGAGGAACGTTAGTGAAAAAGGTGATTGTCACTAACGTTCTCGAACCCATATTTTCACTGAACGTTAACACCACTAACTTCCTGAGCCAAAGACCCTGCCCACTTCATACTTTCTCTCTGCAAGTAAAAGTTAAGCCCAATGAAGAAGAGAACTGCTTCAAACTCAAGACCCAAAGGCCCAAGACTTGAAGAATCAACTAGAAGAACAGAAGAGTAGTATATATAGGAGTAGCTTTGAAATATTTTAGAGAGTTGGAAATTATAGGGAGACTCTTAGCATAGAACTACTCTCTGTATTTACTTTCTCTGTACTCTAAGTTTTTATCATGTATTCTCCATCTTTGTTTTCATTTTTCATATCTATGAACAACTAAACCCTTGTCATTGGGTTAGGGAGCTCTGTTGTAATTTGATGGATCAATACTAGTTTTCATTATTCTTCTTCTATCTTTTCTCTTGATTTTACTTGAAAGCTTTCGATCTTCATCCAATTGAGTAGTTATCTTGGAAAAGAAGCTATTCATACTTGGATCTCTTCTAAACCTTTTAAAGAAGAATGAAGAGATCAAGCTAGAAATGCTTTCTCATACTGGACCAAATTGGGTTTGGATGGATATGTGACTATAATCCTCTCAACACTTGGTTTGGGAAATGCATGTGGTATAATCAGTGACCATACTTCATCTCTTCTCATGAGCAATTGACCAAGGAATTGGCTATTGATCAAGATTTGAGAGATTGAATTACAAGAAATTATAATTCAATCACTTAAGATTGCCAAGGAGATCAATGAGTGCATTGATTGAGGAAGAGATGAAAATGAAATTGATCCGGAGAATGCAACATCTCCTAAGCCCAATGAACTCCCCATTTCTGATCTTACCCATTCTCTTTAATTTCTGTCATTTACATTTATGAGCAATTCCCCCATTCCCATTTAAGATTCTGCAATTTACTTTCTGCCATTTACTTTCCCGCCATTTAATTTTCTGTACTTCTCAACTAAATTTCTGGATTTGCTCAACTAGAACATTCCTCTAATTAAAGTTGCTTGATCAATCAATCCTTGTGGGATTCGACCTCACTCTATTGTGAGTTTTTACTTGACGACAAATTCGGTACACTTGCCGAAGGAAATTTGTTGTGAGACAAGTTTTCCGTGCATCAAGTTTATGGCGCCGTTGCCGGGGATTGATTGTGCATCAACAATGATTAGATTGGAGGATAACTAGATTGAGCATTTTATTTTTGTTTGATTTAAATTTCTGTTTGAGTCATTTACTTTCTGTTTTAGATAACTTCTTCCCTTCCCCCTTACTTTTTCTTTGTTATTTACTATTCATCTCACTAACCCACTAACTGTTTGATATATTGCATCACTCACACTAACAGTAATTCTGACAGATATACTTTCTGCACCTATTCTCTTTGCTTGTACTTGTTGGTTGTATGATAGGGAGAAGAAGCGGGGCTTCAACTTGCTTTGATTCTGAACCTGAGAGAACCTTCCTTAGACTAAGGAGGGAGGCAAGAGAAAAACGTGTAGTTGGTGCTGAAGAAGAGGAGGAACACTTTGAGGAATACTTTGAACCAAACATGGAAGAAAACATGGAAAACCATCATGAAGAAGAGGCTCACAACCATAGCAGAGGAGGTCGAGCAAAGCATGCTGGGGAGGATAGAAGAGTTTTAGGCTCTTATATCAATCCAAACCCAGGAAACTGTGGAAGTAGCATTCAAAAGCCAACCATCCATGCCAACAATTTTGAACTGAAGCCATAGCTCATCACCCTTGTTCAGAACAACTGTTCGTTCGGAGGGGGTGTCTAAGAGGACCCCAATCAACATCTAACCACCTTCCTGAGAATACGTGACACAGTGAAATCTAATGGTGTTCATCCTGACGCCTATAGACTGCTCTTATTTCCATTCTCACTCAGGGATAAGGCAGCCAAGTGGCTGGAATCTTTCCCAAGGGATCAATAGGCTGAGAGCTGAGGTCCAAACTTTCAGGCAACAAGATGGTGAGACTCTATATGAAGCATGGGAGAGGTTTAAAGACTTAACAAGGAGGTGCCCACCAGATATGTTCAACGAATGGGTGCAGCTGCACATTTTCTATGAAGGGCTCTCTTATGAGTCAAAGAAGGTCGTAGACCATTCATCCGGAGGATCTTTGAACAAGAAGAAGACTATTGAGGAAGCCATAGATGTCATTGAAACAGTAGCAGAGAACGACTACTTCTATGCTTCCGAAAGAGGGAACACAAGAGGAGTAATGGAGCTAAACAATGTAGATGCTCTGCTGGCCCAAAACAAGCTCATTACGCAGCAGCTGGCTGACCTCACCAAGAAGATGGAGAGGAACCAAGTAGCAGCAGTCTCCACTTCATCAACAACCCAAGAAGGAGTGAATGAAGAAGCAGAGGGTAGTCAGGAGTAAGCCAACTACATTGGAATTCACCTAGGCATAACCATGATCCATACTCCAAGACCTACAACCCGGATGGAGAATCACCCAAACTTGGGTGGAGAATCAACAAGACCAAAGCCTATGGATCAAAGCCATCACACCCATCCCCATAACAACAACCCCCATAACAACAACTCCCCACATTCATATCAAGGCCAGAATAACCCTACTCAGCCTGACCTGTCATCATTTGATGAAAGAATCTCAAGGATTGAGAATCTATTTGAAGGCCTAAGCAAGGAGATTCAAGACAACAAGGTCTTCAAGGAGGAAGTGCGAGCCAGTTTCAAGAACCAGGGAGACACAATCAAGAGGTTGGAATCTCAAGTAGGATATCTCTCTAAGCAAATTCCCAAACCCACAGATGGATTCCCAAGTGACACAGAGAAGAATCCGAGAGGTGAAACAAAGAAGGTAAGATGGGAAGATTGCAAGATGGTCACTATAAGTGATAAGGAGATAGAGGAAACAAGCATTGAGGCACCACCAACATATCTGAGAACCCCACTGAATGATGAACAAGGAAAACAGCAATCGTCACAGCTCAAGGAGAAGCTGGAGGAACCTAAACCACCAGAGGCATGTGAAGACAACAACAAAATTCACTTAAAAGAAGAAGTCGCCAAGAGCAGGGAAGCATCAAAAGGGACAAAGAAGAAGGTACCAAGGGGGTGGAGGAACAAGAAGATCCCTACGGAAGGCCTCTCTCCAGGAGATAAAGTGATTTCAGCTTACTTCCCAGATATCCCCCCTAATCTCCCCACTGTACCATCCCAGTTACCTAAGGTCTTCACTATCAACAGAGTTCTTTCCTTGGAACATGTAGAGATCATTGATACAACCAATGGATATAAGTCCAAGGCAAGAGGGGAGGACTTGAAGCATTATCAACCACCCTGATGAAGGAGAAATGTCAAGCTAGTGACGCTAAAGAAGCACTTCATGGGAGGTAACCCATGTTTTATTAGCTTTTACTAGTGAATAAGTCAATATTCATAAATTCCAACCCAAACTTGGTGAAGTCCTTATATTGCAGTATATAGTGAAGAATAAGTTTGGTGTTCAAAGCGTACCAAGAAAGCATGAATGCAACAGAGAGCATTCTAGTCTTGGAGCTTTGAATAGAACTTTTCATCACAATGCTTCAAACTAAGTTTGGTGTCACCCCATGGTGCCACCAAAATGCATAAAGGGATACACAGTTAGTTAGTTAGTTGGAGTCCATGAATAAACAATCTAATCTTTTCTTCTCTTTATTATTTTAGCCGTAAAAATCTAAATTGATTTTTTTATGATATTTCTTACTTTTCTTGTTTGATCTTTATAGGGAAAGGAAAGGAGCATTGAAAGAGATTGATTGGACAATTTAATGGGAAAGGTTCGGCCACTTCATGAAGAGGGCACTACACACGTGCCTCAAGGGGGAATACATTGGGAATGGTTGTCATGCAACATTGGAGGAAGAACAAACTTGGAAAGCGAACCAACTCCATCATAAAGTTGAGAATCCTCGTGCTTACTCCATATAAAACCCCATCCGTTCATCATACACCAATCCCATCAATCCACACCTTTCATCTCTTCATCACTTCTCTATATAAGTGAATCAAATCCACACCATCTCCACATTCGAAATTCATACCCCTTGCACTTCACTTTCCAGCAACCAATTCTTCAACTTCCCACTCTCTAAATCCCACATCTCTTCCCTTCACTACACCCTTTTGCTTTAACTTCATTCATGGCATCATCAAGCTCCAAGAGGCAGAAGAGGAAGGAACCGATGGAGAACATTCCCTTCGACAAGAAGAGATTCAAGAGTGCCTTCCATGAACGAGAATTTGAGCGGATAAAGCTCAAAAAGATACTGCCCGAGTTAATCTTCCAAATCAATGAAGACGAATGCCCACAGATTCGGGAGAAGATTGAAGAAAGAGGGTGGCAATTGCTAACCAATCCAGAGGGGAAGATCAACACAAACCTCATCAAAGAGTTCTACGCAAATGTGGTCAGAGAAGACAAAACCAGAGCCCCAACCTTCAAAAGCTATGTAAGGGGAAAGGAGGTAGACTTCAGCCCAAATGCTATAATAAGAACTCTTCACCTGAAATCACCACACTTTGATGAGCCTAGCTATCATGCAAGGATAAGTAAAAGCCAAGACAATGATGAGCTCACCGAGATAGTGACTGACATCTGTGTTATAGCAGCTGACTGGGAGAGGTATGGAGATGGGAGACCTCGGTTCATCAAGAGGGGAGACCTTAGCCCAGAAGCCAAGGGGTGGTTTGAACTCGTGAGGAGGTCTATTCTCCCAGCTGCAAATAATTCAGAGGTAAATATTAATCGAGCAACTATGGTACATTGCCTAGTACAAGGTAGAGAAATCAACGTGCATGAACTTATAGCTGAGGGAATTCAAGATTCAGCTGAGAAGCTTGAATCAGGTGCCAGGCTTTGGTACCCCAGCACCATTCTCCGATTGTGCACAAAGGCCAAGGTGGTCTTTGAAGATAGTAATCCAGACTGGGTTAACCCAGGGAGGCTAATGACAACCCAGCGTATGGCCTATACTACACCTGCTCAGCAACAAAGAAGGCCACAAATAGGGAAACTAAAAGCAAAGGAAGGAGCTCACCAAGAGGAGTCTCATCAGGAAGAATATCAACAGGGAGAGCATCCTTACCCAGCAGATTTGAATATGAATCACCTTCTAAGAGCTATCGAAGATTTGGGGATGAGACATATGGAAGGACAAGAGCAAATATTGAACTGGATGAGCCAACAAGAAGAGTGGAAGAAACAACAAATAGAGCAGTAACAGGAACAATACTCCCAGCTCACTCAAACCATCCACCAAGTTACTGAGAGGCAAGAACGTCAAGATAAGCATTTGCAGGAACTCAATCAGCGACAAATAGCCCAGATGAAAGCATTCAATGAGTTCACTGTACTTAATGAAGGACGGCAACTACATCGGGAGGAGTTCAATGTCAACACTCAAGCCAAGTTGAACTACATGTCCAGTAATATGCATCATCTACACTATGCCATCCCTACATATGATGAGGTCCAAAAAGATTTTGTAGAACAAGAAGAGAGAAAAGTGAAACAGCAAAAGGAAACACTCAAGAAGAAGATGGAAGATGGTGGTTTCTGGAAGAAGCTGCTTGGAAAAGGCAAGGGAAGTGGGAGCACAAGCAATCAAGAAGGAGAGCATGGACATCCACAAGAGTAAAAGGTGGTGGAGTTCCTTCTTTGGTCCATCTTTCTCTATGTTTTAAATAAGGAAGATCTTGTATGAAATAGAACTTGTTTCCATTTCAGTTTAAACATTTCTAAATTCTTTCTTTTAAGTTTTTGTTGAAAAGGTTTATGATATCTAGTCTTTATGTTACTGCATCATTTCTTTACTTACTTGTATGCTTGTCCCTTTTGAATCAAATGAAAAGAGAATGATTGTTTTCAAAAGACCAGAGTGGAGTTCATACTAGGGAGTAAGTCCATGAGTTTGTGGTGTGGTCATAAGTTAGCTAAGTTGGTTCAACCATAAGGTGGGAAGACAACTATCTGTCATGAATACTATGCTTGAGACACACCATATGAGATTAGATAAATAAGAAGATCCTAATAAGAAAAAGGGAAAGAACAATCAAAGTTGAGGAATAAAAGAAAAATAGTAAGCAATAAGGCTAGGCACCAATGGTTTTAATCTTGAAGCATGTGTCTGTGGTGCTCCTGTGTGAGGGATCTACTTGGATGAATAAGCTCTTAGGGGTGCCTTATCACTTGGTAACTTGGGTTAACTAACTCGGGATTATCAGCTGAAAGTCCACTATCAAGAGTAACCCTCACCACAGAGCATTTAGTAACCCAAAGAGGTGCTGGACACCAAGGTCTCAAGAAAAGAAAATAAATAAACTATGTGCCTGTGGTGTGTATGTATGGGGGAGAGACTTGAGCAAGTAAGTCCTTAGGGGTGCTTCAACACCTAGCACCTTGAACCAACTAGTTCGGGAGTGTTGGCTGAAAGCTTCTTTTAAAGAGTTGTCCCCTTACAGAGCACTTAGCTTAAGAACAAAAATAAGCCCTCAAATAATAACAAAAGGATCAATGAATAAAAGTTTCATGGGATGCAATAACAAGTGAGTATTCTAGGACATGATAAAGGTCTGAAAGCCAGAAATGAGCCTAAGTTGCTATGCATGAAACCACCATAAAACCAGGGACATGACTTCCACAAGAATGACTCATTTCTCTTGGCATTCCATTCATCATTCTCTTGTTCCAGTACTTGCTTAGGGACAAGCAAGCTTTAAGTTTGGTGTTGTGATGCCAGGGCATTTTGGCCAGTTTCACTGACCTTTTCTTTACTGTTTTTAGGGTAGTTTCATGCATTTCCTTAGGAAATAAGCTAGTTTTGGGTAGATATTCACTTACATCTTGATTCAAGCATACATTGTGCACTTTACATGATTTCATGAGGATTTTGCATGAATTTAATGATAAAATTGGATGTTGCATTTCCCATGACTTGGACTAGAACTTTGATGCACGTTATTGCTTGATTTCAGGACAAAGGAAGCAAAGAAGAACCACATTAGTGGCTACGTTAGTTACACTAACGTTAACACTAACGTGGAATGGGAGTAACTTGCAAAGTTAATGAGAAAAGTGATTGCCAATAACACTCTCGAAGCCATCATTGCCCACGTTAAGAGTCACGTTAACTAAGTTAACGTGAACTCTAACGTGGAAGTAAAGAAATGGAGCCAACGTTAGTGACACTTAACATTATCACTAACGTTGGACCAAGATCATGAGTGGCCACGTTAGAGTCCACGTTAACTTAGTTAACGTGGCCTCTAACATTAAGAAGAAAGGGGGGAGCCAACATTAGTGACACTCAACATTGTCACTAACGTTGGCCAAAGCACATTAAGTCACGTTAACTCCCACGTTAACCTAGTTAACGTGGAAGCTAACGTGAAGGAACAAAGTGGTCGACAACGTTAGTGACACTCAACATTGTCACTAACGTTGGAAGAACACAAGCCCCCAATGAGCCACGTTGACTCCCACGTTAACCTAGTTAACGTGGAAGCTAACGTGAAGAAAGAAGGTGATCACCAACGTTAGTGACACCCAACATTGTCACTAACGTTGGAAGGAGCCACACATGTCACCTTGAGCCACGTTAACTCCCATGTTAACTTAGTTAACGTGGAAGCTAACGTGGATAAGGGAAAGATGAGCCAACGTTAGTGACACTCAACTTTGTCACTAACGTTGGAGATGGCTAGCAAGGCCACGTTAGAAGCCACATTAACCTAGTTAACGTGGACTCTAACGTGGAAAATAGGGGCAATTTGGAACGTTAGTGACAATGGTAAGTGTCACTAACGTTCTCGAAGGATGGCAAGCCTACGTTAAAAGAGCCACGTTAACTAAGTTAACATGGACTCTAACGTAGGGAAGGGGGAGGCTTCTCAACGTTATTGGGAAAGTTGAGTCCCAATAACGTGTGCGAAGGACATAGTGGAAATGTTTGTGCCACTAATGTTGAGGTTAACGTGGCTTTTAACTTTGGTGAGGAACGTTAGCAAAAAAGGTGATTGTCACTAACGTTCTCGAACCCATATTTTCACTGAACATTAACACCACTAACTTCCTGAGCCAAAGCCCCTGCCCACTTCATACTTTCTCTCTGCAAGTAAAAGCTAAGCCCAATGAAGAAGAGAACTGCTTCAAACTCAAGACTCAAAGGCCCAAGACTTGAAGAATCAACTAGAAGAACAGAAGAGTAGTATATATAGGAGTAGCTTTGAAATATTTTAGAGAGTTGGAAATTATAGGGAGACTCTTAGCATAGAACTACTCTCTGTATTTACTTTCTCTGCACTCTAAGTTTTCATCATGTATTCTCCATCTTTGTTTTCATTTTTCAGAGCTATGAACAACTAAACCCTTGTCATTGGGTTAGGGAGCTCTGTTGTAATTTGATGGATCAATACTAGTTTTCATTATTCTTCTTCTATCTTTTCTCTTGATTTTACTTGAAAGCTTTCGATCTTCATCCAATTGAGTAGTTATCTTGAAAAAGAAGCTATTCATACTTGGATCTCTTCTGAACCTTGAAAGAGGAATGAAGAGATCAAGCTAGAAATGCTTTCTCATGCTGGACCGAATTGGGTTTGGATGGATATGTGACTAAAATCCTCTCAACACTTGGTTTGGGAAATGCATGTGGTATAATCAGTGACCATACTTCATCTCTTCTCATGAGCAATTGACCAAGGAATTGGCTATTGATCAAGATTTGAGAGATTGAATTACAAGAAATTGTAATTCAATCACTTAAGATTGCCAAAGAGATCAATGAGTGCATTGATTGAGGAAGAGATGAAAATGAAATTGATCCGGAGAATGCAACATCTCCTAAGCCCAATGAACTCCCCATTTCTGATCTTACCCATTCTCTTTAATTTCTGTCATTTACATTTATGAGCAATTCCCCCATTCCCATTTAAGATTCTGCAATTTACTTTCTGTCATTTACTTTCCCGCCATTTAATTTTCTGCACTTCTCAACTAAATTTCTGGATTCGCTCAACTAGAACATTCCTCTAATTAAAGTTGCTTGATCAATCAATCCTTGTGGGATTCGACCTCACTCTATTGTGAGTTTTTACTTGACGACAAATTCGGTACACTTGCCGAAGGAAATTTGTTGTGAGACAAGTTTTCCGTGCATCAATTACTCTTTTGAATTAATGTTATTTGAGGTATTTCAGTTTAATATTGCTTTCTTTTATTTACATTATTGTTATTCCCATCTGAAGGCATTTTTATTCCAGTAGATTTATTTTTCTCCTTTTGGTCTTGGTTAGGAAATCAGTAACTCAGGAGTTATGAAACTCAAACATGATTGATAATTGTTATCTTTGTTAATTAAATTGAACTTCAATAATCCCAATCTTTTCTTAGGAAATAAATAGGATCCGAAGATCAAACCAATTAATCCATTGACCTTCCTTTACCTTAGTAAAGGTTAACAAAGTGGAATTAAGATTCAATTCTCATTATCATTGATAAGGATAACTAGGATAGGACCTCCAATTTCTCATACCTTGCCAAAAGTTTATTTACAGTCATTTATTTATTTTACTTGCCATTCAAATTGCTTGTTCTTCATTTACTTTATTTGCTAATTAAACTATTCACTCCTCATTCTCAAAACTCCAATTTACAATCTCCATAACCAATAATAAGAACATACTTCCCGCAGTTCCTTGAGAAGATGACCCGAGGTTTGAATACTTCGGTTATCAATTTATTTAGGGGTTTGTTACTTGTGACAACCAAAACGTTTGTAAGAAAGGACTTTTGTTGGTTTAGAAGCTATACCTGCAACAAGGATTTATCTGCAAATTTCTAGACCACGCAATAGTTCTCTCTTCATAGAGCAACAGTAGCTTACTTCTTACTTGACCACAGATTCAAGGACTGTCCAAGAAAGCAATAAATTCCTGAAGTACTTCTTCTATCAACACGGTCTCTGACAAAATCTGAATCATAATAACCAACTACACAAAACTCATCAGATTTGGGATACCAAAGACCAAAATCAATAATGGCATTGATGTATCTAATGATCCTTTTTACAGCGAAAAGATATGATTCTTTTGGATGAGATTGAAATCTAGAACACATACCAACACTATAAATAATATCTGGTCTAGAGGATGTTAGATACATTAGTGATCCTATCATATCTCTATACCTTATTTCATCCATATTTTTCTCTTTTTCATCTTTCTCAAGTTTGGAATTTGGATGCATAGGTGTACTCATTGGTTTGAAGTTTTCTAAACCAAATTTCTTTACTAACTCCTTGGCATATTTACCTTCTTGCACAAAAATTTCACTGGGAGTTTGTTTGATTTGGAGTCCTAGGAAGAAGGTGAGTTCTCTCATCATACTCATATCGAACTCACTAGTTATTAAGTTTCCAAAATCAGCACACAAGGCTTCA
Organism: Arachis hypogaea; assembly: GCF_003086295.3. NCBI lineage: Eukaryota > Viridiplantae > Streptophyta > Magnoliopsida > Fabales > Fabaceae > Arachis > Arachis hypogaea. The sequence continues at coordinate 39,691,267 of NC_092054.1, read as the reverse complement.
TTAGCTGATCCAAACACAATGTCATCTACATAAACTTGAACAAGTATGAAATGATCATTAGATTCTTTAATAAAAAAGAAGTAGTGTCCGTAGTACCCCTTTGAAAATCATTTTTCAACAAGAAAGAGTTAAGTCTTTCATACCAAGTTCTTGGATCTTGTCTCAAACCATAAAGTGCTTTAGAGAGTTTAAAAATATGGTTTGAAAAATTTTTATTTTCAAAACCAGGGGATTGTGCTACGTATACTTCCCTATCAATAAATCCATTCAAAAAGGCACATTTAACATCCATTTGAAAAACTTTAAACCCTTTGTGGGCTGCATATTCAAGCAATAATCTTATTGCTTCCATTCTTGCAATCGGAGCAAATGACTCATCAAAGTCAATGCCCTCCTCTTGGTCATACCATTGAGCTACTAATCTAGCTTTATTTCTAACAACACTACCATTCTCACCCATTTTATTTCTAAAGATCCATTTGGTACCTGTTACCTTCTTACCATTTGGATTAGGCACCAAAGTCCAAACCTCATTCTTTTTAAATTGGACCAATTCTTCTTCCATTGCCTTGATCCAAGAAGGATCATCAAGGACTTCCTTCACATTTTGGGGTTTCACTTGTGATATGAGAGAAAGATTATTGAGTTTGACCTCTTTTCTACTTGAGGATCTTGTGGCAACTCCATGAGGTGAATCTCCAATAATAAACTCATGTGGATAGTTCTTCAAGAACTTCCATTCTCTGGATTTTGGTGAACTGATCTTAGGTTGGGTATGATTGAGTTCTGCATTGTTGAGATTTCCAGAGTTCTCTGCTTCAGTAGGAGACAAAACAGAATTGTCTCCTACATTTTGTTCTGCAGAATCAGGAACACCATTTTGCAATGTGGGTTCTGATGTGTTTTTATTTTGATTTTTTCAGGGCTTAATTCAGTTTTAATTCCTGCATCATTCTCCTCAATAACACTTGAAATGGAGTTAGAAACACAAAATGTAACATGTATGGACTTCTCTATGATTCTATGTTCCTTGAGGTAAACTCTATATCCTTTACTAGTGGTTGAATAACCAACAAAAGTCCCTTCATAAGGTTTTGGATCAAACTTTTCAAGATTGCTTTAGTATTTAAACAAAGCATCTACATCCAAAAACATGAAAATACTTAAGGTTCGGTGGTATTTCTTTCCAAAGCTCTTATGGTGTTTTTTTTAAGACTTTTCGAATGATAGTTCGGTTCAAAATATAACATGCAGTGTTTACTGCTTCAGCCCATAAAAATTTTGGAATATCATTTTTACAAAGCATTGCCCTATCCATTTTCATAAAGGCTTCTATTTCTCCTTTCAACAATCCTATTTTGTTGAGGTGTTCTAGGACATAAAAAATTATGAGTAATTCCAAATTTATCACAAAAAAATTCGAACTCTTGGTTTCAAAATTCTTTTCCATGGTCACTTCTTATGGAAATAATTTTTGAATCTTTTTCATTTTAAATCTTTTTGCATAAAGTTGAAAAAGCAAAGAAAGCATTATTCTTATGAGCTAAGAAAAGAACTCATCTAAACCTAGTATAGTCAACAACCACCACTAAACCATAATATTTACCACTTAGGCTTTAATTCCTAGTAGGACCAAAAAGATCAATATGTAGCATTTTCAATGGCCTTTTAGTTGAGATGTCATCCTTGGGCTTAAAAGAATTTTTAGTTTGTTTTTCCAATTGACAAGTATCACAAGTGATGTCTTTGTTAAATTTAATTTTTGGAAGACTTCTAACGAAATTCTTTTTCAAAAATTTAGAAATTTAAAACATGCTAGCATGTCCCAATTTCTTATGCCATAACCATTTTTGTTTCAATGGAAGTAAAACAAGGTACATTATGTTCTTTTAGTTCCTCCAAGGTGAGTCCATACACATTATTGTATCTTTTAGCTACAAATAAAATTTCACTAGAATTTTCACATACAACTAAGTATTCTAACATTTTGAAAATAACCAAATAACCTAAATCACATAATTGGCTAATGCTTAGAAGATTATGTTTCAATCCATCAACAAAGAAAACATTATTAATGAAGGTGGAGAAACTCTTACTAACTTTACCTATCACCACAATCTTTCCCTTTCTATTATCATCGAAAGTCACAAAGCCTCCATCGTATTTGTCAAGCTTGATGAAGAATGTGGACTTTTTGGTCATGTGCCTAGAGCATCCATTATCCAAGTACCACATGTCATTCTTCTTCTTAGATGCTAGGCAAAACTCATTATTGTGACTGTGGTCGGTGATGAGCGAATATTTTATACGCTTTTTGACATCATTTTCATATAGTTTTTAGTAGTTTTTATTAAGTTTTTATAAGTTTTAGTGTTAAATTCACATTTTTGGATTCCACTATGAATTTTTGTGTTTTTGGGCAATTTCAGGTATATTTTGGTTGAAATTGAGGAGCTGGACAGAAGTCTGATTCAGAGACAGAGAAAGCACTGCAGATGCTGTCGGGATCTAACATACCTGCATTCAGAAAAGCTTCTCTGGAGCTAAAGAAGTCCAAAATCGAGTGCTCTCAATGGCTATGGAAAGCTGATGTCCAGAGCTTTCCAGAAATATATAATTATCCATACTTTGCTTCGGATTAGAAGGCCCAAAACTGGCATGCAACTCCAGCCTCCTGCCCCCTTCCAGGCGTCCAGCGCCCAAAAGTAGAGACCAGCATCCAAACGCCCAAAGAAGACCCCTAGTTGGCATTCCACGCCCAAGGAGTCTCATAGCACGTGGATCTCATCAAAACTCAGCCCAAACACTCACTAAGTGGGCCTTAGAAGTGGATTTTAGCACTAAATAGACTATTTTATCCTTACTAGTCATCCGTTTAGTATTTAAGGGATTTTATTCCTGTAATTTAGGAGATTTTGGAACCTTTTACACCTCTCACTGAGGGAGGTCTACCATATTTTCGTTTACTTTATGTTTTTACTTTCAGTATGAGTTTCTAAACCTCCTAAGTTGAGGGGAGTAGCCCTGCTGAGTCTTATGAATTAATAAAAGTATTATTATTTCTTCTTCGATCCGTGTTTGATCTATCTCTAAGATGTATATCTCGATCTTCATCGTGGTGAATAGGATGATCTAACCAATTAGCTCTGTTCATCACATTAAGATGAACGTGCCTGACAAACACTCACATCTACTTGGGTTCGTGTGAATACTCGAAAGGAAAAGCACGAGCCAATAGCTATGTTTATACATCTCTCAGACGGTTAATCCATGACTTCGTTGGGGACTTCTCGAGACACCAGTTCAGCCAATTTTCGGGGAGATTAGGGTCTCAATTGTATAGGCTAGAATCCAAAGAAGCAGCGTTCTCTAATCCAGAATATTCGACCTTGTCTGTGACATTTTGAGTAGGATCGCAAAAAGAATGGACTGCTATGCGCTTCACCCTTCATCAGATTGAGTAACCACGGCCGATGGCCATGGCCATGTTCATTCTGTAGCAGAGGAGATCAATGACCACGGGCAATGACTTTGATCACTTACAGCCTACCATAGAAGAAGATTACTCATAAGCAAAGAAGACAGTAGTACCAGAGTTACTTCAGAAAGACAAAGCAACTCCGACTCTCAACTCTATTCTCATCATATAATTCCTAATATCTAACTTCTAATCCAACAAATTCCTTCTGATTCCACCTGACTAAGAGCTACAAGACAACCATAGCTTGCTTCAAGCCACAATCCTCGTGGGATCGACCCTGACTCGCTCAGGTATTACTTGGACAACCCAGTGCACTTGCTGGTACTGCCTGCCGTACGGAAACTGTGGGGGTTGCGTATGCACGCACCAAATTTTTGGCACCGTTACCGGAGATTGTTGAGTTTGGACAAACTGCGGGATTGTCTTGCTCCCTAAATCAGGTAATTTTTATTTTTCAGTTCTTTAATTTTTCGTTTTCTTCTTCTTATTTTTTCAAAAAATTCTAAAAAGTTTTTCAAAAATATTTTTCTTTTCTTTGTTCAATGCTTGTTCTTGGTTTGAGTCCTACAGGTTCATGCTTTTCAATTACAAAAAAATTTTAAAACTTTTAAAAACCTTTTTCATATAGTTTATTTTTGGCATCCTCAGAATTGTCTGAGTCCTTCTTTCTAAAATTTTTCAAAAATAATTTTTCTTTGTTTAAATCTTGTTTCAATTTTTAAGTTTGGTGTTTTCATATTTATTTTCTTGTGTTTTTTGAAAATTTTGTCTTCGTTTTCTAAAAATTTTAAGTTTGGTGTTCTTTTTATATTCTTGTGTTCTTTGATTCATAAAATTTTGTTCTTGGTGTTCTTGTGTTTCTTCAAAGTGTTCTTGCGTCTTGTATGTATTTTGATTTTAAAATTTTTAAGTTTGGTGTCCCTTGGTATTTTTCTCCAAAAATTTTCAAAAAACAAGGGTGCTAGATCAAAAAATTTTAAGTTTTGTTTTTTATGTGTTTTTCTCTTTCATCAATAAATTCAAAAAAATAAAAAAAAAATATCTTTTCTAACTAATTTCTAACCAAATTTTCGAAAATTTAAAATAAAAATTCAGATTTCAATTTTAAAATTTTATCTTATCATATCTTAGTTGTCAAGTTTCAAAAATCAAATCCTTTCAAAAATAAAAATCATACATTTTTCAAAATCTTATCTTTTTCAAAATTTTATCATATCCTTTTCAAAATTTAAAAATCTTATCTTATCTTTTTCAAAATTTTAAATTTTAAAATTAAAATTTCACTTTTTAAAAAATTAAATCTTTTTCAAAATCAAATTTCAAAATCTTATCTTTTTAAAATCTTTTTTAAATCTTTTTAGTTTCTTATCTTATCTTTTCTAACTTCCAATTTTAAAATCATATCTTTTTCAAATCTTTTAAATTTCTATCTTATCTTTTTCTAATTTCAAATTTTAATTTCAAAATCTTCTCTTATCTTATCTTCTATTTTAAATTAATATCTTTTCTTAATTAATATCTTATCTTCTCTCTCATCTTTTTCAAAACCTCCTAACTAACTCTTCTATTCTTAATTTTCGAAAATATCTCTCTTCTTCTCTCTCATGTTTTTCAAAACTTCTTAACTAACTCTTCTCTTCCTTAATTTTTGAAAACTATTTCTCTTCTTCTATTTCTTCTTTTTCAAAACTACCTAACTACCTCTCATCTCTCTTAATTTTCGAAAATTTCTTCTTCTCTTCCCTCCTCTATTTTCGAAAATTTAACAATTAAAATTCAAATCTTTTTAAATTAATTTAAATTAATTTTTGAAAACTAATTAATTAATTAAAAAAAATTTTAATTGTTGTTTACTTTTTCTATTTATACTTCTTCTCTTCTCATCTCTATTTATTCAACTCTACTTCTCTCTTCGTCTACCTCAACTTCTTTCCTTTCTTCTTCACATCTAACTGGAAGCTCTTTGATCCAAGTGGCACAAAAAGCTTTCTTCTTTTCTCTTCTTCTCTTTTCTATTCTGACTTTAAGGAGGAGCTTCTTGCCAATTGGCACACAGAGCTTTCTTCTTTTCCATCTTTCTTCTTCTTTTATCTTCTCTTATTTACTCTTATCTACTATCTCCAAGTTATTTTTTTTCTTTTACTTCTTTTAATTCTTTTCTTTTTTTTTTCTTCTTCTTCCTTCTACTCTGACTCTAAGGAGGAGTTTCTTGCCTATTGGCGTAGTCTCTTCTTTCTTTCTTTTCTTCTTGTTTATGACCAGGAACAGGAATAAAGAACCCCTCTTGACTCCTGATCCTGAACCTGAAAAGACTCTGAGGAGGCGTTTACAACAAGCTAAAGCACAATACTCCGAAAGAGACCTCTCAGAAAGTTTTAAACAAGAAACAGAGGATATGGCCGAACCACAAGAGGAGTCTAGACAGGTCCTTGGTGACTTTACCATGCCTACATCTGCCTTTTATGGCAGAAGCATTGCTGTACCTGCCATTGGAGCTAACAATTTTGAGCTTAAGCCTCAGTTAGTCTATCTTCTGCAGCAGAACTGCAAATTTCATGGACTTTCACTGGAAGATCCACATCAGTTCATGGCAGAATTTTTATAGATCTGTGATACTGTAAAGACTAATGGAGTTAATCCTGAAGTCTACAAGCTGATGCTCTTTCCCTTTGCTTTAAGAGACAGAGCTAAGTTCTGGTTGGATGCCCAACCTAGAGAGAGTCTTGACTCTTGGAAAAAGTTAGTTAATACTTTTCTTGTTAAGTTATTTCCTCCTCAAAAGATGAGCAAGATTAGAGTGGAAGTTCAAACCTTCAGACAAAGAGAAGGTGAATCCCTCTATGACGCTTGCGAAAGATACAAGCAACTGATCAAGAGATGTCCTCCTGACATGCTCTCAGAGTGGTCTATCATAGGCGTGTTCTATGATGGTTTGTCTGAGATGTCCAAAATTTCATTGGACAGCTCTGCAAGTGGATCTCTCCACTTGAAGAAAACGCCTACAGAAGCAAGAGAGCTCATTGAGATGGTTGCAAATAACCAATTCATATACACCTCTGAGAGGAATCCTGTAAATCATGGTACCTCTCAGAAGAAAAGAGTTCATGAAGTTGAGACTCTGAATGCTATCTTGGCTCAGAATAAGATCTTGACCTAACAAGTCAACATGATTTTTCAATATCTCACTGGGATGCAAACTGCAGCTGGCAGTAATCAGGAAGCTTCTCTTGAAGAAGAAGCTTATGATCCTGATCAACCCACCATGGAGGAGGTGAATTACATGGGAGAACCCTATGGAAACACTTACAATCCTTCATGGAGGAATCATCCTAACCTTTCTTGGAAGGATCAACAGAAACCTCAGCAAGGTTTCAATCAAGGTGGTAGGAACCAGAATAGGTTCAACAACAGACCATCATTCCTATCTTCTCAAAGGAATATGGAAACCTCTAAACAGAGCCTTTCTGACTTAGCCACTCTAGTTTCCAGCCTCACTAAGACCACTCATAGTTTCATTAATGAAACAAGGTCCTCCATTAGAAACTTGGAGGTACAGGTTGGTCAACTGAGCAAGAGGATCCCTGAGATCCTTCTGACACTCTTTCTAGTAATACTGAGGTTAATCCTAGAGAAGAATGCAAGGCCATAACCATGGAGGTTGAGGTCGAATTGGAGAAGAATGAGAAGACATTGAACGCCAGTGAAGAACCCCTCACTGGACATTCAACGCCCACCAGCCCAGCAAAGCTGGCATTGAACGCCAGCAAGGACATCCCTGCTGGGCGTTCCATGCTAGAGGGACTGGAGTTTAACGCCAGTCAGGGTGGACAGCAAGGGCGTTCAACGCCCAATAAGCTGACAGAACTAGCGTTGAATGCTAGTGAAAGCATACCCTTAAGAGCTTAAAGCCCACTCAAGAACCCTCTAGCTCAGAACCAAAGGAAACCATAAAGACAATAGAGGTTCCTTTTAATGCACTCCTACAGTGCATAAGTTCTAATGACTACTCATCCTCAAGTGAGGACACTAGGAAAGAGCAAGCTACTCGATACCTAGGAGCTCTTATGAGACTGAATGCCAAGATATTTGGTACAAAGCCTCTGGAAGAAGAACCTTAACTGCTTACCAAAGAACTCCATGCTTTAGTTCAGCAAGAGCTACCTCAGAAGCTTCCAAACCCTGGACGCTTTCTGATTCCTTGCATTATAGGCACCATGACCTTTAAAGAGGCTCTATGTGACCTAGGGTCAAGCATTAACCTCATGCCACTCTCTGTAATAGAGAAGCTGGGCATTCTTGAGGTACAAGCTGCACATGTCTCTTTAGAGATGGCAGACAAGACCATGAAGAAGCCATATGGCTTAGTGGAGGATGTCTTGGTTAAAGTTGAAAATCACTACATTCCTGCAAACTTCATAGTCTTGGACATAGGGAAGGATGAGGATGACTGTGCCATCCTTGGAAGACCTTTCCTAGCCACAGCTAATGCTATCATTCATGTGGCTAAGGTAGAATTAACCCTAAAGTAAGGGGAGGACTACATCTTATTCAAGATGCCTCATCCTAGCTCTCCCTTTAAAAAAGAGATAACAGTGCAACACCTAGTGTGCCAACCCTCTCTTTCTGTACAGAGCATTACAGAGTCCCCAAACATCAATTCTAAGTTTGGTGTTGGGCAGCCCTCAACAAGCTCTAAGCACAAAGGTACTAAAAAGAAAGTACCTAAAGGCTAGAAGGACAAGAGAGTCCCAACTGAAGGCCTCTCACTTGGCATGAGAGTTGTCTTCACTAAGAAGCCAGCCTTACCACATACAGTGAGTCGTGTCCTATCTCTAGAGCATGTAGAGCTTATTCATGAGAGGACAGGCAGAAGGTTCACTGTTAGGGGCAAAAATCTGAGCCCTTACTCACCTCCATAAGGAGACTAAAGGTCAAGCTAGTGATTTTAAAAGAACGCTTGTTGGGAGGCAACCCAACTTTACTCAACCATCTTTATTTTATTTTGTTTTTTTTCTTTCAGTTGTTAGAGTCATGATCATGTGTATCAGTCAAGAGACTGAATTCACAGCAGTAAAAACAGAACACTCCGGAAAGAGTGTTGAAGTTGAACGCCAGTGAGGAAGCCCTCATTGGGCATCCAACTCCCCAAGAGGGGAACATTGCAGGCATTGAACGCCAGCCAAGGAGCAGCCCCTGGGTGTTCAAACGCCAGTGCAGAGGAGCAGGGAATCTGGAATTCCCTAGCCTCTCAGGACCAAGAGGTCCCACAGAAGCTCCACCTACCCCACCTTCTCCTTCCCCATTGATCATATTTGCTCAAGGACGAGCAAAACTCTTAAGTTTGGTGTTGCAAAAGCTTTGCTTTGTGACTTCTACCACTCTTAAGTATAGAAGAAGAGGATGGAGCAAACTAGAAAGCATGCACATGAGCCTGTGCAGCCCCCATCAACAAAGACAAAGGAGTGACATAGAAGAGACCAAGCATCACATTGGATCCTCAAGGAGGAGCATTAGCCACCATCATTCAGGTGGATTCGTTCTCTTTTACACCCCTTTCCTGTTATTTCTCTATTTTCTATCTGTTTATTTGTTCTCTTGTTTTAGTTGCATGAACATTTGCATTTGATGTCTTTAAGTTGTAAAATGTTCCATATATCTCTCACTATGCTTAAATAAAATTTTTATTGAAAAGAATTGAGAGATGCATGAATTTCTAGTTTTAAAATTAGATTAGTTTGATGTGGTGTCATTTGCTTTTGTTTTCTGAATGTATGAAATAAACAGTGCATATTTGAAGTTGAAATTTATGAATGTTGGCTCTTAAAAGAATAAGGAAAAAGGAAAAGTATTATTGGTGATCTGAAAAATCCAAAAATTGATTCTTGAAGCAAGAAAAAGCAGCAAAAAAAAAAAGCAAAAGCTTGCATGCGAAAAAAAAAAGTGGCGAAAAATAAAAATAAAAAGCAAGCAGAAAAAGCCAATAACCCTTTAAACCAAAAGGAAAGGGTAAAAGGGCCCAAGACTTTGAGTATCAGTGGTTAGGAGGGCCCAAAGGAATAAAATCCTGGCCTAAGCGACTAAACCAAGCTGTCCCTAACCATGTGCTTGTGGCGTGAAGGTGTCAAGTGAAAAGCTTGAGACTGAGCGGTTAAAGTCGTGGTCCAAAGCAAAAAGAGTGTGCTTAAGAACTCTGGACACTCTATCTGGGGACTCTAGCAAAGCTGAGTCACAATCTGAAAAGGTTCACCCAGTTAAAGTGTCTGTGGCATGAATTTATCCGGTGGTAATACTGAAAAACAGAATGCTTAGGGTCACGGCCAAGACTCTAAAAGCTGTGTTCAAGAATCAAAATAAGCTTAAATAGGAAAGTCAATAATATCATCTGGATTCTAAGTTCCTAAGGATGCCAACATCTTTGAGTTTCAATGGATAATGAGATGCCAAAACTATTCAGAAGCAAAAAGCTACTAAGTCCCGCTCATTTGATTTTAACTAAGCTTCGTTTGAAACTTAGAAATTTATTCTTAATTTTCTTTTTTATCCTACTATATTTTTAGTTGCTTGGGGACAAGCAACGGTTTAAGTTTGGTGTTGTCATGAGCAGATATTTTATACGCTTTTTGACATCATTTTCATATAATTTTTAGTAGTTTTTATTTAGTTTTTATAGGTTTTAGTGTTAAAGTTACATTTTTGGATTCTACTATAAGCTTTTGTGTTTTTGGGCAATTTCAGGTATTTTCTGGCTGAAATTGAAGAGCTGGAGTAGAAGTCTGATTCAGAGACAGAGAAAGCACTGCAGATGCTATCCAGATCTGACTTGCCTGCATTCGGAAGAGCTTTTCTAGAGTTACAGAAGTCCAAATGGAGCGCTCTCAATAGCTATGGAAAGCTGACTTCCAAAGCTTTCCAGAAATGTATAATAGTCCATACTTTGCTTCAGAGGCCCAAAACTGGCGTCCAACGCCAGCCTCCTGTGCGCTTCCAGGCATCCAGCGCCCAAAAGCAGAGACCAGCGTCTAAACCCCCAAAGAAAACACCCTAACTGGAGTTCCACGCCCAAGGAGCCTCATAGCACGTAGATCTCATTAAAGCTCAGCCCAATCACTCACTAAGTGGGCCCCAGAAATGGATTTTAGCACTAAATAGACTATTTTACCCTTACTAGTCATTTGTTTAGTATTTAAAGGATTTTATTCATGTAATTTAGGAGATTTTGGAACCTTTTACACCTCTCACTAAGGGAGGTCTGCCATATTTTCATTTACTTTGTGTTTTTACTTTCAGTAAGAGTTTCTAAACCTCCTAGGTTGAGGGGAGGAGCCCTGCTAAGTCCTATGAATTAATAAAAGTATTACTGTTTCTTCTTCGATCCGTGTTTGATCTATCGCTAGGATGTATATCCCGATCTTCATCGTGGTGAATAGGATGATCTAACCAATTAGCTCTGTTCATCATATTAAGATGAACGTGCCTGACAAACACCCACATCTACTTGAGTTCGTGTGAATACTCGAAAGGAAAAGCACGAGCCAACAACTATGTTTATACATCTCTCAGACGGTTAATCCACAACTTCGTTGGGGACTTCTCGAGACACCAGTTCAGCCGATGTTTGGGGAGATTAAGGTCTCTGTAGTATAGGCTAGAATCTAAAGAAGCAGCGTTCTTTGATCCGGAATATTCGACCATATCTGTGGCGTTTTGAGTAGGATCGCCAAAAGAATGGACTGCTATGCGCTTCACCCTTCGTCAGATTGAGTAACCACGGCCGATGGCCACGGCCGTGTTCATTCTGTAGCAGAGGAGATCAATGACCATGGGCAATGGCTTTGATCACTTACAGCCTGCTGGTGCACGAAATTGTGATCATCAACAATGGCGCCAAAGACTTGGAGCTCTCAAACGTGAATCACACTTTGTCACAATTCCGCACAACTAACCAGCAACTGCACTGGGTTGTCCAAGTAATACCTTACGTGAGTAAGGGTCGATCCCACAGAGACTGTCGGCTTGAAGCAAGCTATGGTCATCTTGTAAATCTCAGTCAGGCAGATTCAAATGGTTATGGAGGATTGATAATTAAAGATAAATAAAATATAAAATAAAGATAGAGATAGAGATACTTATGTAACTCATTGGTAAGAATTTCAGATAAGTGTATGAAGATGCTTTGTTCCTCCTGAACCTCTGCTTTTCTATTGCCTTCTTCCAATCATTCATACTCCTTTCCATGGCAAGCTTTATGTTGGGCATCACCGTTGTCAATGGCTACTTCCTGTCCTCTCAGTGAAAATGTTCTACGCACGCTGTCACCGCACGGCTAATCATCTATCGGTTCTCGATCATGTTGGAATAGAATCCATTAATCCTTTTGCGTCTGTCACACGCCCAACACTCGCGAGTTTGAAGCTCGTCACAGTCATCCCTTCTCAGATCTACTCAGAATACCACAGACAAGGTTTAGACATTCCGGATCTCAGGAATGGCCGCCAATAATTCTAGCCTATACCACGAAGGTTCTAATCTTAGATTAGAAACCCAAGAGATACACATTCAAGCTTGTTTGCATGTAGAACGGAAGTGGTTGTCAGGCACGCGTTCATAGGTGAGAATGGTGATGAGTGTCACATAATCATCACATTCATCATGTTCTTGGGTGCGAATGAATATCTTGGAGAAGAAATAGACTTGAGTTGAATAGAAAAATAATAGTACTTTGCATTAATTCATGAAGAATAGCAGAGCTCCACACCTTAATCTATGGTGTGTAGAAACTCCACCGTTGAAAATACATAAGAACAAAAGAGTCTAGGAATGGCCGTGAGGCTAGTCCCCAAACGTGAAAAGGTCTATCAAAGTCTTTTTTGTAAAAGTCTGATCAAGTGTGAAAATACAATAGCAAAAGGTCCTATTTATAGAAAACTAGTAGCCTAGGGTTACAGAAATAGGTAATTAATGCAGAAATCTTTTTCCAGGCCCACTTGATATGTGCTTGGGCTGATCATTGAAGCTTTCATGTGTAGAGACTTTTCTTGGAGTTAAACGCCAGCTTTTGTGCCAGTTTGGGCGTTTAACTCCAGCTTTTATGCCAGTTCTGGCGTTTTGACGCCAGAATTTTTGTGCTGACTTGGAACGCCGGTTTGGGCCTTCAAATCTCGGGAAAAGTATAAACTATTATATATTTCTGAAAAGCCCAGGATGTCTACTTTCCAACGCAATTGAGAACGCGCCAATTGGGCTTCTATAGCTCCAGAAAATCCACTTCGAGTGCAGGGAGGTCAGAATCCAACAGCATCTGCAGTCCTTTTTCAGCCTCTGAATCAGATTTTTGCTCAGGTCCCTCAATTTCAGCCAGAAAATACCTGAAATCACAGAAAAACACACAAACTCATAGTAAAGTCCCGAAATGTGATTTTTATTTAAAAACTAATAAAAATATAATAAAAACTAACTAAAATATACTAAAAACATACTAAAAACAATGCCAAAAAGCGTATAAATTATCTGCTCATCACCTGCCATAAAAGAAGACCATTCACAAGCAAAGAAGACAGTAGTACCAGAATTACTTCAGAAAGACAAAGCAACTCCGACTCTCAACTCTATTCCCATCATATAATTCCTAATAGCTAACTTCTAATCCAACAACTTCCTTCTGATTCTACTTGACTAAGACCTACAAGACAACCATAGCTTTCTTCAAGCCACAATCCTCATGAGATCGACCTGACTCACTCAGGTATTACTTGGACGACCCAGTGCACTTGCTGGTACTGCCTGCCGTACAGAAAGTGTGGGGGTTGCGTACGCACACACCAGTCGGCCATTAAGCATGCTTGAGAATTGTTGTCAGACTCTGATGAATTGCCTAAAGTGGGTTAGGAATTTTTCTCAAAATAGAATTGGCGTTGCAAGTATAGTCCCAACCCAACAATCAACCAAGATCAAAGTTTAATTTTCCAAATTCAAATTATAACCGAGAGTAATGTCGTTCTCCCTTGGGATGTAATTGAAGTGTCACCCTTTCGGTTATGAGGAAAAAGGATTTTGAATTCAAATAACAAAAGATTAAAGGAACTAAGGAATAAAAGAACTAAGAAATGATCAAAATTGAAATTAATACAAGTCAAAAAGGGAATAAGATCAAAACTAGTGAAAATACTACTAATGCGTAAAAAGCCTTGACTTAGGAATAAGAATCCAAGGAATCCTATCATCGCCATAACCACAATTATGGTAATTATGATGAGTCAATCTCACTTCATCTACTCTAACATCGAGGAATAAGTCAAGCAAGCATAATTGACCTTAATCCATAAGTCCTAGCTAACTTACCAAATTAATTGGTAAAAAGCTAGCGTCAATGGAAACAAGAGTCAACTAACTACCCAAAAATTACCACTAAATGTCGGACATTATGACTCTAGTATCCTAGGACTCATTTCCCAAGCCAAGGTGTGAAAATCTACTCAAGATCCATAATTGGCATTTTCACAAACACCTTGTGGGAATAAAACCAAAACATGAGAAATTGTAAAGGAAAATGAAAACTTTATCCAAACTATTCACAAAACCAACTATAAACAAGCAATCAAGCATATATAAGGCATAAAACATGAAATTCATCAATCAAAACTGCAAGAACATAAAATTGCAAATATTAACAAAGTACTTGAACCAAAGAAAAATGAGAGTAAAGATGATGTAATTAAAGAGAAAATTGAGAGTACTTACAATAAAGATGAGTAAAAATCCAAAACCAAAGCTTGCTATAAAATGCTACAATAGAAATTTAGGAAACCCTAAGAAAGAATTTTCTATCTACAATACTCCTACTCCTATGGAAGCCTCCTACTACTAATGAAAAACTAACTAAAACTTAATAAAAGCCTAATAATAACTAATGCCTTCATATGTGGTCATTTCTCCTTCATATAACACTCCCATTCAATATCAAGCCTTCCAAAATTGGGCCAAAAGTCCCAAAAATCGTGGATCACATGTTTTATTAATGAATCCACATGCAGGGACCTGTGCATACGCACAGATGTGTACGCATGCACACTTCGCTGAATTTTCACTTGTGTGTGCGCACAGAGGGTTGTGCGTACGCACGCATGTTGATTTCCTTCTTGTGCGTACGCACCAGATGTTCTGCATACGCATACATGGCTGTATGCTTCTCCTTTATTTTCTTCATGTGTTCTCCCTTTGTACATGCTTCCTTCCACTTTTGCCTTGTCAATCTTGCCTCTAGGACCTAAAATCACTTAACAAATATGTCATGGTATCGAATGGCATAAAAGTGGGATTAAAATCACTAATTTAAGCACAAAAATGTATGTTTTCACATTTAGGATCAATTTAGGGATGAAACACAAAAGTATGCTATTTTGGTGGTTAAGTGTGAGTTTATGTGATGAAATCCATTCAAATCAAGCCAAAAATTATCATCAATGGACTCATCAGACTCTTCATCCTCTTCACTGTCGTTCTCTAGATCTTTCCAAGAAGCCATAAGGCTCTTCTTCTTGTCCTTCCAAGACTTCTCTTCTCTCTGCATCTTGGGACAGTCATATTTGTAATGTCCATCTTCTCTGCAGTTGTGGTAAATGACCTTACTGATGTCCTTCTTTGGATCCTTTGAGCTGACTTATTTGCTTTTTTCTTTCAGTCTCATCATCCTTCTAAGTTTCCTAGCAAAAAACACAATCTCGTCATCTGATAAACAGCCACTGGATTCATCATCCAATGATTCAGTACAAGATTTGAGAGTCACTCCTTTTTTTTGTATCATTTTTTATGTGAGTGATTTTATATGCTAGCAATTTTTCTCTTAGCTCATCATAGGTCATTTGGCTTAGCTTATTACTTTCTGAGATAACAGTAGTCTTAGTTTCTCACTCTTTTGTTAGGCTTCTTAGGACTTTCTTACCAGCAGTTGTTCGGAATGAGCAATCCCCATAGCATCCAAGCTATTAATGATGGTAGAGAACCTCTCAAATATGTCATCAATTGATTCTCATTCCTTCATATAAAATATTTTATACTCTTTGCGCAGCATGTCAATCCTCGTTTTCTTTACTTGTGCGGTGCCCTCATGTGTAACATGGAGCTTATCCTATATTTTTTTTTGCTGTTTTGCATCTTGAAACCTTCTGGTATTCCTGGAAACTGATTGCATAGTCCATCATGTTGACAGTTTTGGCATTCAGTTCCACCTTTTTTTTGTCATCGTCATTCTACTCTACTTTAACTTTGGGAGTAACTACGCCTTCGGTTCTTGTTTTGGTTAGAATATGGGGACCATTCATAATTATCTTCCAGAGGTTGTAATCTATGGATTGAACAAAGATCTTCATTCTTTTCTTCTAGTAGTTGTAGTTTTTACCGTTGAAAAATGGAGGTCTATTGTTTGATTGCCCTTCAATCAGTGTATAAGCCACTATGTTGGATCCCATGTTGTTTGCCGTCTGGATCTTTTCTCCAAGCTGTGAAGCTTGATCTCTTTGAGATTAAACTCTGATACCAATTGATGGATATCAGTGACTAAGAGAAAGGGGGGTTGAATCTTGGCCTCTTTTGATTTTTGCTTTCAAACTGGGATTCTGTTAAGACACTCTGAGTAAAAAAATAGGAGAACTCTCTGAATTTGTCTCTTGACGCGGTAAGAGTCAAAACAGAGTTTTGAACAAGGTGTATTGTAGTGAATTATAACTGGATACAGAATCAGGAGATACTTTTATTTTGTCTCTTAAAGTGCAGAACCAGAAACAGAGAAGAGAGGAAGAAGTAATATGGCCATATATCCTGGTTCGGCTACTAAGTGCAATGCAGCCTACATCTAGTCTCCATCACAACAATGATAGAATTTCACTATCTTTCAATAGAATTACATTCACCAATTCTCCCTAGGATTTTAACCAATCCTATCTGGGACAAATCCAATTTCTAACCCAAACTAGACTTGACTAGGAACTCCCCCTAGCTTTCAACAACAAAGTGCTAACCCAACTTGTAAGAGAATTCTCTCAAAATTATAACAACAAAACAAAAAAACTTGCAAAGGATTTCTGAAATAAACATAGGCTTTTCTCTAAGTCTAACTTTCTTGCCTTTTTTCACTCAATGACTTTTTCATACAAACCTCACTGTTATGCCTTTTACCATTGAAAACAAAGACAGACTAAAATGAGAAAATAAGATATTCAATGAGAACCATGAAGGAGAAGAATGAATAGCTTAGTGAGTTATGGGAACCTAAACGTTGTGCTCTCACTCCTTACTCCAATCATTGGCCGTTCACCCCTTTAACAGAGGAGTGAAGCTTCCAAGGCTTGAAACTTGCTTCAGCACATGTTTGACTTCTTCTCCCAAAAATCAGAAGCAACGACAGTGTGATAGAGGAGAGATAGGGTAGAAGCAGTGACCGAATCATACATGCATCCATACCTTCTATCTTCTCTTCAACCTTTTTCATCTTACTTGTTGAATCTGAACCCTTCATTCTTGCTTTGTCTCCAAGTCAGATTCTTGAACTTTGATTCACAGCAAAGCTCCGTGATCTTCAATATTTTCAATTTTCTACTTCTGTGCTTGCAAAGAGAGTATTTCTTCATCAAGCTTCAATGAAGCACAAATCTTGAAACTCCTTTTTGTGATTTCTCTTCGGATGTGATCTTTCCTTTTGTCCTAACCTCTTTGACTTATTGATGCCAGGGCATTTTGGCCAGTTTCACTGACCTTTTCTTTATTGTTTTAGGGTAGTTTCATGTACTTTCTTAGGAAATAAGCAAGTTTTGGGTAAATAATCACTTACATCTTGATTCAAGAAAACATTGTGAATTTTATATGATTTTATAAGAATTATGCATGGATTGAATGATAAAATGAATGATGCATGATCTCATGGGTAAGAACCTAGCTTTGATGCACTTTATTTGCTTGATTTTAGGACAAAGAAAGCAAGGAAGAGCCACGTTAGTAGACCACTAACGTGGAATGGGAGCTAGCTTGCAACGTTAATGAGAAAAGTGATCGCCAATAACGCCTTCGTGAGCTATCATAGCACACGTTATTTGCCACGTTAACTACGTTAACGTGGAGCTAACGTGGAAGAGAAGTAAAGCTCCAACATTAGTGGTAAAAGTGAATGCCACTAACGTTGGAAAAAGGGGCACACCTAGCCACGTTAAGAGTCACGTTAAGTACATTAACGTGAGCTCTAACGTAGAAGGAACAAAGAAGTGCCAACGTTAGTGACACTCACCTTTGTCACTAACGTTGGACTAAGCCACTATTAGCCACGTTAGTTGCCACGTTAATTGCATTAACGTGGAAGCTAACGTGGAGGAAAGGAATGATGAGCCAACGTTAGTGACACTCACCTTTGTCACTAACGTTGGAGATGGCTGTCACTACCACGTTAGAAGTCACATTAACCTAAGTAACGTGAACTCTAACGTGGGAAGAAGGGGTGATTGGAGCGTTAGTGACAAAGGTAAGTGTCACTAACGCTCTCGAGGCTAAGGCATGCCCACGTTAAGAGCCACGTTAGTTATACTAACGCGGACTCTAACGTGAGAAAAGGGGGCTAAGAGCAACGTTATTGAAAAAGGTAAACCCCAATAACGTTCGCGAAGGATCAAGAGGCAACGTTAGGGGTCACGTTAGTGCCACTAACGTTGAAGTTAACGTGAACCATCTTGGGCTAGAAACGTTAGTGAAAAAGGTGATTGTCACTAACGATTCTCAAACCCACATTTTTCACTTAAACATTAACACCACTAACGTCCTAGCTAAAATCCATGCCTACTTCACACTTTCTCTGCAAGTAAAGCTGAGCCCACTGAAGACTCCAAACTGCTTCAACTCAAGATCCAAAGGCCCATATCCAAGACTTGAAGAGCCAACTAGAAGAGCAGAAGAGTAGTATATATAGGAGTAATTTTGAACTAGAGGGGAGCTTTTGGATTGGGAGAACCACTCTCTGCATAATTTTACTTTCTCTGCAACTTCTAGTTTTATTTTCAGAATGCATTCTCCATCTTTGTTTTCCATTCCCAGAGCTATGAACAACTAAACCCCTTTCATTGGGTTAGGGAGCTCTGTTGTAATTTGATGGATCAATAATAGTTTTCATTATTCTTCTTCTTTCTTTTCTCTTGATTTTACTATAAAGCTTTCAATCTTTATCTAATTAGGTAGTTGTCTTGGAAAAGAAGCTATTCATACTTGGATCTCTTCAGAACCTTGGAAGAGGAATGAAGAGATCATGCTAGAAACGCTTTCTCATGTTGGACCAAATTGGGGTTCGGATGGATATAGTGACATATAATCATACCAACACTTTGATTTGGAAATACATGTGGTATAATCAGTGACCATACTTCATCTCTTCTCATGAGCAATTGGACCAAGGAATTGGCTATTGATCAAGATTTGAGAGATTGAATTACCAAGGAATTGGAATTCAATCACTTAAGATTGCCAAAGAGATCAATGAATGCATTGATTGAGGAAGAGATGAAAATGAACTTGATCCAGAGAATGCAACATCTCCTAAACCCAATGACTTCCCCATTTCTGATCTCACTCATTCTCTTTAATTTCTGCAATTTACTTTTATGCTCATCTTCCCAAATCCCCATTTAACATTCTGCAATTTACTTTTCGCCATTTACATTCAGCTCTTTATTTCCAGTATTTACATTTTCTGCTATTTACTTTCCCGCCATTTAATTTCCTACAACTCTTACATCAAATTCTGATTAGCTCAACTAGAACATTCCTCTAATTAAAGTTGATTGACCAATCAATCCCTGTGGGATTCGACCTCAATGTGAGTTTTTACTTGACGACAATTCGGTATACTTGCCGAGGGAAATTGTTGAGAGACAAGTTTTCGTGCATCAAGTTTATGGCGCCGTTGCCGGGGATTGATTTTGTATCAACAATGATTAAATTGGTGGATAACTAGATTGAGCATTTTTTATTTTGTTTGATTTAATTTCATTTGAGTAATTCACTTTCAGTTTAGCCATTTTCTTCCTTTTCCCCTACCCTTTTCTTAGTTATTTACAATTCAGTTCACTAACCCACTAACTATTTGATATATTGCATCAATCACACTAACAGCATTTCTAACAAGAATACTCTCTGCATCTACTCCCTTCTTGCTTTTTCCTTGTTGGTTGTATGACAGGTAGAAGAAGCGGGACTTCAACTTCCTTTGATTCTGAACCTGAGAGGACCTTCCTTAGATTAAGGAGGGAAGCAAGAGGAAAGAGAGTAGTTGGTACGAAAGAAGAAGAGAAGTATTTTGAACCATACATGGATGAGAATATGGAGAACCATCATGAAGAAGAAGCTCACAACCATGGCAGAGAAGGCCCAGTGCATCATGCTGGGAAAGAGAGAAGAGTTCTGGGATCTTACATCAATCCAAACCCAGGAAACTGTGGAAGTAGCATCCAAAAGCCAACCATACATGCCAATAACTTTGAACTTAAGCCACAGCTCATCACCCTTGTTCAGAACAACTGTTCGTTCGGAGAAGGTGTCCAAGAAGACCCCAATCAACATCTAACCACCTTCCTGAGGATCTATGATACTGTGAAGTCTAATGGTATTCATCCTGACACCTATAGACTGCTCATATTCCCCTTCTTACTCAAGGACAAGGCATCTAAATGGATGGAATCCTTTCCGAAGGAGAGCTTAACAACCTGGGAAGATGTGGTGAACAAATTCTTGGTGAGATTCTATCCTCCTCAAAGAATCAACAGGTTGAGAGCTGAAGTTCAAACTTTTAGGCAACAAGATGATGAGACTCTCGACAAAGCATGGGAGAGGTTTAAGGATCTGACAAGAAGGTGCCCACCAGATATGTTCAATGAATGGGTACAGCTACACATTTTTTATAAAGGCCTTTCTTATGAATCAAAGAAGGCAGTAGACCACTCATCCGGGGGATCTCTGAACAAGAAGAAAACCATTGAAGAAGCTATAGATGTCATTGAGACTGTAGCCGAGAATGACTACTTCTATGCCTCTAAAAGAGGCAACACTAGAGGAGTAATGGAGCTAAACAACGTGGATGCACTGCTGGCCCAGAACAAGCTGATTACCAAGCAGCTGGCTGACCTTACCAAGAAGATGGAGAGGAACCAAGTAGCAGCAATCACCACCTCATCAGCAACTCAAGAAGGAGTAAATGCAGAGGTAGAGGGTGATCAGGAACAAGCCAACTACATTGGAAACTCACCCAGGCAGGCACATGATCCATACTCTAAGACTTACAATCCTGGTTGGAAGAACCCCCCCAAACTTTGGGTGGGGAAACCAACATGATCAAGGCCAAGATCAGAGACATCACAACCCCAACAACAATGCAGCTCACCAACATTCCACACAGAGATCATATCAGCACCCACCTAACAACACACCTCAACATCCATATCAAAACCAAAATGGTCATTCTTATCCATCCAACCCCAACCCACCATCATCCGAAGACAGACTCTCAAGGATTGAGACTCTACTTGAAGTCATATGTAAGGAAGTCCAGGACAGTAAAGTGTTCCGAGAGGAAGTGCGGTCCAATATGCAGAATCAAGATGCTGCTATCAAGAAACTTGAGACACAAATTGGCTACCTATTCAAGAAAATTTCCAGCCATAACCTGTGCAGCAACACCGATCCAAACCCAAGAGAGGAATGTCAGGCCATCACCCTCAGAAGAGGGAAGGAATTGAAGGAAATTCCCAAGAATTCACAAGAGAAGAACTCAAATGAAAGGAAAAAAGAGAGAGATGAAATCTAAATTCCAATCCCCAGTTCACAGCAAAAAGGAGACATGCTAAAGCCAGACATCCCAAAGGCTCCATACCCTTAGCAATTAAAGAAGAAGGGGGACGACAACTAGTTCTTAAGATTTTTGGAAATCTTCAAGAAACTACAAATCAACATACCCTTTGCTGAAGCAATAGAGCAAATGCCACTCTATGCCAAGTTTTTAAAGGAATTAATGACTAAGAAGAGAAGCTGGAAGAGCAATGAGACTGTGATACTAATCGAAGAATGTAGTGCCATCATTTAGCACAAACTACCCCAGAAATTGAAGGATCCTGGGAGTTTTTAGATCCCTTGTATTATATGGGAAATCATAGTGGAGAAGGCTCTGTGTGACTTAGGAGCCAGCATAAATCTGATGTCAGTAGCTATGATGAGAAAAATGAGGATTGAGGAGGCTAAGCCAACAAAAATGGCCCTACAACTAGCAGACCGATCGTTCAAGTTTTCTCATGGCATAGTAGAAGATTTGCTGGTAAAGGTAGGAGATTTCATCTTCCCAGTAGACTTTGTAGTACTGGACATGCAGGAGGAAGCCAAGGCCTCCATCATCCTGAGAAGACCGTTCTTGGCCACTGCTGGAGCTGTCATTGACGTTCAAAAAGGTGAACTCACCCTGAGATTACACAATGAAAAGATGACATTCAATGTGTTCAAGGCCATGAGTTACCCACCAGAACCATTGGGAGAATGTATGAGGTTGGATTCACGGGAAGATTCAATACAGGAGATTTTTGAAGAAGAAGAACTTGAAGGGTTAACAGAGGAGGAATCAACATCTAGCGAAGAGACTGTAACAGCAGAGATTCATATACAGGGTGCACCAAAGGAAGAGAATGAAAAAATAGAAGCACCCAAACTTGAACTCAAAGCACTGCCACCCACTCTCAAATATGCATACTTAGGAAAAAGTGAAAGTTACCCAGTGATCATAAACTCATCCCTCAGCCGAGATCAAGAGGATAAATTACTCCAAGTATTGCGAAAGCATAAGGATGCCATTGGATGGACCCTCGCTGACCTAAAAGGAATCAGTTTGGCCATATACATGCATAAGATACTATTGGAAGATGATGCCAAACCATCCATTCAACCCCAAAGGAGGCTGAATCCAGTCATGAAGGAAGTGGTACAGAAAGAAGTTATGAAGTTATGGTAGGGAAGGGTAATCTACCCGATCTCCGACAGCCCATGGGTCAGCCCCGTGCAAGTTGTCCCAAAAAAGGGAGGAATCACTGTAGTCCCCAATGAGAAGAACGAACTAATCCCTACAAAGACCGTCACAGGATGGCGGATGTGCATAGACTACAGAAAACTCAATGAAGCTACAAGAAAAGATCATTTCCCCCTTCCTTTCATGGATCAGATGCTGGAAAGACTTGCAAGACACGCATATTATTGTTTTCTCGATGGTTATTTAGGATATAACCAAATAGTGGTTGATCCGAGAGACCAAGAGAAAACCTCATTCACTTGCCCATATGGAGTGTTTGCCTACAGGCGCATGCTATTTGGGCTATGTAATGCACCTGCAACTTTCCAACGCTGCATGCTCTCCATTTTCTCAGATATGATAGAAAAATTTATTGAAGTCTTTATGGATGACTTTTCGGTATTCAGAGATTCCTTCCCTAATTGCCTAAATCACCTGGCCCTGGTATTAAAAAGATGTCAAGAAACCAACTTGGTCTTGAACTGGGAGAAATGTCACTTTATGGTGACAGGGGGAATAGTTCTTGGCCATAAGGTTTCTAACCAAGGCATTGAGGTAGACAGAGCTAAGGTGGAACTCATTGAAAAATTACCCCCACCAAGTGAGGTCAAGGGAATTAGGAGCTTTTTAGGGCATGCCGGCTTTTACAAAAGGTTTATTGAAGATTTTTCAAAGATAGCCAAGCCTTTAAGCAATCTCCTTGTATCTGATACACCATTTGTCTTTGATGAAAAATGCATGCTAGCATTCGAAAACTTGAAAAAGAGGCTGTCCTCTGCCCCTATCATTTCCCCACCTGATTGGAACTTATCGTTTGAACTGATGTGTGATGCATCTGATTTTGCAGTAGGGGCAGTGTTAGGGCAGAGGAAAGATAACTTAGTCCATGTGATATACTATGCCAGCAAAGTCCTCAATGACACTCAAAGAAAATACACCACCACTGAAAAGGAGTTGCTGGCAATAGTTTTTGCATTTGACAAGTTTAGATCATACCTCATTGGTGCCAAAGTGATTGTTTTCACAGACCACACAGCACTTAAATACTTGTTTGCCAAGCAGGAATCAAAACCAAGACTGATAAGGTGGATCTTATTGTTGCAGGAATTCAATATTGAGATTAGAGACAAGAAAGGAGTGGAGAACAAGGTAGCCGATCACCTATCCAGGATCCCTCATGACAAAGGTGGAACACATGATACAAGTAAGAATGAATGTTTCCCAAATGAGCAGTTAATGACGGTTCACAAA
Source organism: Arachis hypogaea (assembly GCF_003086295.3). Lineage (NCBI taxonomy): Eukaryota > Viridiplantae > Streptophyta > Magnoliopsida > Fabales > Fabaceae > Arachis > Arachis hypogaea. The sequence goes on along the minus strand of NC_092054.1, from coordinate 39,667,466 downwards.
GCACCCTGGTTTGCAAACATTGCCAATTTCAAGGCAACTGGGGCTTTACCTTCGGAGATCAACAAACATCAAAAGAGAAAGCCATCAATGACGCAAAATATTTTGTCTGGGATGAGCCATATCTCTTCAAGAAGTGTTCAGATAGAATCCTGAGAAGATGTGTTTCAGAAGAAGAGGGAAGAGAAGTCCTATGAAACTGCCATGGCTCATGCTATGGAGGCCACTTTGAAGGGGAAAGAACTGCAGCCAAGGTGTTACAGAGTGGATTCTCTTGGCCCACCCTTTTCAAGGATGCTAAGGAAGTAGCAAAGAACTGCAATGAATGCCAAAGAGCTGGAAACCTACCCAAAGAAATGAGATGCCACAGAATTTCATTCTAGAGCTAGAACTGTTTGACGTATGGGGAATCGATTTCATGGGACCATTTCCAACCTCATATTCAAACAAGTATATCTTGGTAGCAGTGGATTACGTTTCCAAGTGGGTAGAGGCTATTGCAACCCCAACAAATGATAACAAGGTGGTCATGAACTTCCTCAGAAAGAATATCTTTAGCCGGTTCGGAGTCCCACGAGTACTCATCAGTGATGGAGGGAGCCATTTCTGTAACAGACCACTAGAAGTTCTTCTCCTACGATATGGGGTGAAATACAAGGTTGCCACACTTTACCACCCCCAAACAAGTGGGCAAACCGAGATATCTAACAGAGAGCTAAAAAGGATTCTGGAGAAGACTGTAGGAGCATCAAGAAAAGACTAGGCGAAGAAGCTAGATGATGCTCTTTGGGCATATAGAACGGCATTCAAAACACCTCTTGGGATGTCTCCATATCAACTGGTATATGGAAAATCCTGTCATTTACCACTGGAGCTGGAACATAAAGCCCTCTGGGCTCTCAAGCTACTAAATTTTGATAGCATTGCTGCTGGTGAAAAAAGATTCTTGCAGCTGCAAGAAATGGAGGAGTTCAGATCTCAAGCCTATGAAAATGCCAAAATCTATAAATAAAAGGCAAAGAGAAGACATGACCTCAATCTGACACCCAGGAGCTTCAAAAAAGGACAGCAAGTGCTCCTCTACAACTCCAAATTGAGACTTTTTCCTGGGAAACTCAAATCAAGGTGGTCAGGACCCTTTCTTGTCACAAAAGTCTCACTATATGGACACATAGAAATTATGGAGGAAAGTTCGAAGAGGACTTTCACTGTGAACGGACAAAGGCTCAAACACTATATGGGCAACATGGGAGAAACCCCAGAATGAAGTATCGCCTCAATTAATGGAGGAATCGTCGAGCTATCGACGCTAAAAGAGCGCTTCATTGGGAGGCAACCCAACTTAAGGTAGTTTCCTTTTCATTGTCATTTCAATAAAAATCATAAGTAGTTTCTCCTGTATTGTGAGGAGGTAAGTTTGGTGTTACACACCAAAACAATACAAGAGTGAATGTGTAATTCTAAGTTTGGTGTTCCACCAAAGATTTCAGTTAGAATCACACTACACTCCTTTAATGGCAAAGTGCTAGCTCCAACTAATCAGGGGAACCACTTAACAGTGGTTTAGTTTCTAGTTCATAGTTGTTTTGTTAATAACAACACATGAGGTTCTCTGCATGTATTCAATCTGTTGTACTAGGCAAAGAACTAAGTTTGGTGTTCACACACCAAACTAAGTTCAGAAATTCACAAGCATACATGCATGCTAACTATTTCTCAAGTGCTTTGGGAACAAGCAACTTCCAACAACTTTGCAGGAATCTTCTGGAGAAATGGTGAACCATCATCCAAGGAGGTGAAGAAGGATGCAAAAACTATGGATGATGACAAAGGGATAGCTAGAAGCCACCACCCGAAGGTTGTATTATTACTTGACTCCATATACTTGGAATGCAAAAAAAATGGAAGTCCGAATGTGCCCTTGACTAATAGTTACTCTTTAGTTTAAATCATTAGAATTTAATGTTTGTTTTCCTTGCGTTTGTCACATATGTGCTGGTCCAAGTTACCTGTTTTCATTTTTCACCTTGCTTACTTGTATGTTTGTCCCTTTAAGTCAAATAAAAAGAGATGTTATGAAAGATCAGAGTGATGATCAAATTGTGAAGTAAGTTCTTAAACTTGTGGTGTAGTAATTACTTAGCTAAGTTAGTTCACCAACAAGGTAGGAAGGCAACTATCTTTCCTGAATCATATGCTTGAAACACACCCCATGAGACTAGCTACATAACAAGATCCTAATAAGAAAAGGGGAAAGAAAAATGAAAGTTGAGAAATAAAGAAAAAGAGTAAGAAATAAGGCTAGGCACCAAGGGTTGAATCTTAAGGCATGTGTCTGTGGTGCTCCTGTGCAAGGGATATACTTGGATGAATAAGCTCTCAGGGGTGCCTTATCACTTGGTAACTTAGGTTAACTAACCCGGGATTATCAGCTGAAAGTCTACTATCAAGAGTAACCCTTACTACAGAGCACTTAGTAACTCAAAGAGGTGCTAGACACCAAGGTCTCAAGAATAAAAATAACAAACCATGTGCATGTGGTGTGAATGTATGGGGGAAAGAGACTTGAGGGAGTAAGTCCTTAAGAGTGTCTTAACACCCAGCACCTTGGACCAACTGGTTCGGGAGTGCTGGCTGAAAGCTTATCTTAAAGAGTCGCCCCCTTACAAAGCACTTAGTCTAAAGAACACAATCAAACCCTGAAAAGAAAAAAATGATCAATAAATAAAAGTCTCATAGGGTGCAATCAAGTGAGTATTCCAGGGCATGGTAAAGGTCTGAAAGCCAATAAAGAAATGAACCTAAGTTGCTATGTATGAAACCCCATAAAACCAAGGACATGACTTCCACAATAATGATTCATTTCTCTTGTCATTTCATTCATCATTCTCTTGTTCCAGTACTTGCTTAAAGACAAGCAAGCTTTAAGTTTGGTGTTGTGATGCCAGGGCATTTTGGCCAGTTTCACTGACCTTTTCTTTATTGTTTTAGGGTAGTTTCATGCACTTTCTTAGGAAATAAGCAAGTTTTGGGTAAATAATCACTTACATCTTAATTCAAGCAAACATTGTGAATTTTATATGATTTTATGAGAATTATGCATGAATTGAATGATAAAATGAATGATGCATGATCTCATGGGTTAGAACCTAGCTTTGATGCACTTTATTTGCTTGATTTTAGGACAAAGGAAGCAAGGAAGAGCCACGTTAGTAGTCACGTTAGTCTAACTAACGTGACCACTAACGTGGAATGGGAGCTAGCTTGCAACGTTAATGAGAAAAGTGAATGCCAATAACGCCTTCGTGAGCCATCATAGCCCACGTTAATGGTAAAAGTGAATGCCACTAACGTTGGAAAAAGGGGCATACCTAGCCACGTTAAGAGTCACGTTAAGTACATTAACGTGAGCTCTAACGTGGAAGGAACAAAGAAGTGCCAACATTAGTGACACTCACCTTTGTCACTAACGTTGGACTAAGCCACTATTAGCCACGTTAGTTGCATTAACGTGGAAGCTATCGTGGAGGAAAGGAATGATAAGCCAACGTTAGTGACACTCACCTTTGTCACTAACGTTGGAGATGGCTATCACTACCATGTTAGAAGTCACATTAACCTAAGTAACGTGAACTCTAACGTAGGAAGAAGGGGTGATTGGAGCGTTAGTGACAAAGGTAAGTGTCACTAACACTCTCGAGGCTAAGGCATGCCCACGTTAAGAGCCACGTTAGTTATACTAACGTGGAATCTAACGTGAGAAAAGGGGGCTAAGAGCAACGTTATTGAAAAAGGTAAACCCCAATAACGTTCGCGAAGGATCAAGAGGCAACGTTAGGGGTCACGTTAGTGCCACTAACGTTGAAGTTAACGTGAACCATCTTGGGCTAGAAACGTTAGTGAAAAATGTGATTGTCACTAACGATTCTCAAACCCACATTTTTCACTTAAACATTAACACCACTAACGTCCTAGCTAAAATCCATGCCTACTTCACACTTTCTCTGCAAGTAAAGCTGAGCCCACTGAAGACTCCAAACTGCTTCAACTCAAGATCCAAAGGCCCATATCCAAGACTTGAAGAGCCAACTAGAAGAGCAGAAGAGTAGTATATATAGGAGTAGTTTTGAACTAGAGGTGAGCTTTTGGATTGGGAGAACCACTCTCTGCATAATTTTACTTTCTCTGCAACTTCTAGTTTTATTTTCAGAATGCATTCTCCATCTTTGTTTTCCATTCCCAGAGCTATGAACAACTAAACCCCTTTCATTGGGTTAGGGAGCTCTGTTGTAATTTGATGGATCAATAATAGTTTTCATTATTCTTCTTCTTTCTTTTCTCTTGATTTTACTATAAAGCTTTCAATCTTTATCTAATTAGGTAGTTGTCTTGGAAAAGAAGCTATTCATACTTGGATCTCTTCAGAACCTTGGAAGAGGAATGAAGAGATCATGCTAGAAACGCTTTCTCATGTTGGACCAAATTGGGGTTCGGATGGATATAGTGACATATAATCATACCAACACTTTGATTTGGAAATACATGTGGTATAATCAGTGACCATACTTCATCTCTTCTCATGAGCAATTGGACCAAGGAATTGGCTATTGATCAAGATTTGAGAGATTGAATTACCAAAGAATTGGAATTCAATCACTTAAGATTGCCAAGGAGATCAATGAATGCATTGATTGAGGAAGAGATGAAAATGAACTTGATCCGGAGAATGCAACATCTCCTAAACCCAATGACTTCCCCATTTCTGATCTCACTCATTCTCTTTAATTTCTGCAATTTACTTTTATGCTCATCTTCCCAAATCCCCATTTAACATTCTGCAATTTACTTTTCGCCATTTACATTCAGCTCTTTATTTCCAGTATTTACATTTTCTGCTATTTACTTTCCCGCCATTTAATTTCCTACAACTCTTACATCAAATTCTGATTAGCTCAACTAGAACATTCCTCTAATTAAAGGTTATTGACCCATCAATCCCTGTGGGATTCGACCTCAATGTGAGTTTTTACTTGACGACAATTCGGTATACTTGCCGAGGGAAATTGTTGAGAGACAAGTTTTCGTGCATCAAGTTTATGGCGCCGTTGCGGGGGATTGATTTTGTATCAACAATGATTAAATTGGTGGATAACTAGATTGAGCATTTTTTATTTTGTTTGATTTAATTTCATTTGAGTAATTCACTTTCAGTTTAGCCATTTTCTTCCTTTTCCCCTACCCTTTTCTTAGTTATTTACAATTCAGTTCACTAACCCACTAACTATTTGATATATTGCATCACTCACACTAACAGCATTTCTAACAAGAATACTCTCTGCATCTACTCCCTTCTTGCTTTTGCCTTGTTGGTTGTATGACAGGTAGAAGAAGCGGGACTTCAACTTCCTTTGATTCTGAACCTGAGAGGACCTTCCTTAGATTAAGGAGGGAAGCAAGAGGAAAGAGAGTAGTTGGTACGGAAGAAGAAGAGGAGTATTTTGAACCAGACATGGATGAGAATATGGAGAACCATCATGAAGAAGAAGCTCACAACCATGGCAGAGAAGGCCCAGTGCATCATGCTGGGCAAGAGAGAAGAGTTATGGGATCTTACATCAATCCAAACCCAGGAAACTGTGGAAGTAGCATCCAAAAGCCAACCATACATGCCAATAACTTTGAACTTAAGCCACAGCTCATCACCCTTGTTCAGAACAACTGTTCGTTCGGAGAAGGTGTCCAAGAAGACCCCAATCAACATCTAACCACCTTCCTGAGGATCTGTGATACTGTGAAGTCTAATGGTATTCATCCTGACACCTATAGACTGCTCATATTCCCCTTCTTACTCAAGGACAAGGCATCTAAATGGATGGAATCCTTTCCGAAGGAGAGCTTAACAACCTGGGAAGATGTGGTGAACAAATTCTTGGTGAGATTCTATCCTCCTCAAAGAATCAACAGGTTGAGAGCTGAAGTTCAAACTTTTAGGCAACAAGATGATGAGACTCTCGACGAAGCATGGGAGAGGTTTAAGGATCTGACAAGAAGGTGCCCACCAGATATGTTCAATGAATGGGTACAGCTACACATTTTTTATAAAGGCCTTTCTTATGAATCAAAGAAGGCAGTAGACCACTCATCCGGGGGATCTCTGAACAAGAAGAAAACCATTGAAGAAGCCATAGATGTCATTGGGACTGTAGCCGAGAATGACTACTTCTATGCCTCTAAAAGAGGCAACACTAGAGGAGTAATGGAGCTAAACAACGTGGATGCACTGCTGGCCCAGAACAAGCTGATTACCAAGTAGCTGGCTGACCTTACCAAGAAGATGGAGAGGAACCAAGTAGCAGCAATCACCACCTCATCAGCAACTCAAGAAGGAGTAAATGCAGAGGCAGAGGGTGATCAGGAACAAGCCAACTACATTGGAAACTCACCCAGGCAGGAACATGATCCATACTCCAAGACTTACAATCCTGGTTGGAAGAACCCCCCAAACTTTGGGTGGGGAAACCAACATGATCAAGGCCAAGATCAGAGACATCACAACCCCAACAACAATGCAGCTCACCAACATTCCACACAGAGATCATATCAGCACCCACCTAACAACACACCTCAACATCCATATCAAAACCAAAATGGTCATTCTTATCCATCCAACCCCAACCCACCATCATCCGAAGACAGACTCTCAAGGATTGAGACTCTACTTGAAGTCATATGTAAGGAAGTCCAGGACAGTAAAGTGTTCCGAGAGGAAGTGCGGTCCAATATGCAGAATCAAGATGCTGCTATCAAGAAACTTGAGACACAAATTGGCTACCTATTCAAGAAAATTTCCAGCCATAACCTGTGCAGCAACACCGATCCAAACCCAAGAGAGGAATGTCAGGCCATCACCTTCAGAAGAGGGAAGGAATTGAAGGAAATTCCCAAGAATTCACAAGAGAAGAACTCAAATGAAAGGAAAAAGGAGAGAGATGAAGTCTAAATTCCCACTTTCTCTGCAAGTAAAGCTGAGCCCATTAAAGACTCCAAACTGCTTCAACTCAAGATCCAACCATATCCAAGACTTAAAGAGCTAACTAAAAGAGCAGAAAAGTAGTATATATAGGAGTAGTTTTGAACTAGAGGGGAGCTTTTGGATTTGGAGAACCACTCTCTGTATAATTTTACTTTCTCTGCAACTTCTAGTTTTATTTTCAGAATGCATTCTCCATCTTTGTTTTCCATTCCCAGAGCTATGAACAACTAAACCCCTTTCATTGGGTTAGGGAGCTCTGTTGTAATTTGATGGATCAATAATAGTTTTCATTATTCTTCTTCTTTCTTTTCTCTTGATTTTACTAGAAAGCTTTCAATCTTAATCCAATTGGGTAGTTGTCTTCGAAAAGAAGCTATTCATACTTGGATCTCTTCAGAACCTTGGAAGAGGAATGAAGAGATCATGCTAGAAATGCTTTCTCATGTTGGACCAAATTGGGGTTTGGATGGATATAGTGACATATAATCCTACCAACACTTTGATTTGGAAATACATGTGGTATAATCAGTGACCCTACTTCATCTCTTCTCATGAGCAATTGGACCAAGGAATTGGCTATTGATCAAGATTTGAGAGATTGAATTACCAAGGAATTGGAATCAATCACTTAAGATTGACAAGGAGATCAATGAATGCATTGATTGAGGAATAGATGAAAATGAACTTGATCCGGAGAATGCAACATCTCCTAAACCCAATGACTTCCCCATTTCTGATCTCACCCATTCTCTTTAATTTCTGCAATTTACTTTTATGCTCATCTTCCCAAATCCCTATTTAACATTCTACAATTTACTTTTCGCCATTTACATTCAGCTCTTTATTTCCAGTATTTACATTTTCTGCTATTTACTTTCCTGCCATTTAATTTCCTGCAACTCTCACATCAAATTCTGATTAGCTCAACTAGAACATTCCTCTAATTAAAGTTGATTGACCAATCAATCCCTGTGGGATTCGACCTCACTCTATTGTGAGTTTTTACTTGACGACAATTCGGTATACTTGCCGAGGGAAATTGTTGAGAGACAAGTTTCCGTGCATCACTTACTCTTCTTTGCTTGGATTTGAAAACTTGCTTTTTGTTCTTCAGTTTTACCTTAGCTCAGAGTTTTTTTTTCTTTTGAGAAATCGCGTGGGGTTGGAAGAGAAAAAAGAGAGAGAAGAGAGAATTTTGGTTCAATAGTAATTGACAGTTCAGATGCAAATAAAATTGAATTACTTAGTTAGCAACTAAGTGAATGGTTGGACTTGAATGTGGACCACTGATTTAGGCTTGTTTATGATCTTGGACCAATTACTTTCTTTTCTTTCTTGTTTTGGTCAGATTGTTTGCTTTGGTTTCTGATGAAAAAGATTTGTGATGGTAACAAATAAATTTTGAGTCATGATTGTGTGTGTATGTGGATCAAATGCTATTTGGGCTTATTTTATTGTTTCTTGGGTCAATTTTAATTAAATTTATTTTTTGTCCACTAAACAAAATAATCAAGCACATAATTAGTATTTAATTCAATAATAATATTTAGTCGTTATCTATAATATGTTGTTAGTTCTTCAAACTCAACCGTATGTATATCAATATGTTTTTAAGAATACAGTTTCTAAATACTCAAGTATGAAGCACTTTTCATTCTTAGAATTAATTTCTAGAATGTGTAGAATCACACTCAATTCCCACTTAAATATCAATGCTAACGGGATGAGTAGATATAAATAGCAAGGTGTAACTAACTAGATAATTGTTCCATTCAATCTTTTTTTTAATATAAATTAGTGTATGTTCCCGTACCCTGTACGGGATAATACATAAAATTATATAAAAAAATTTATTAAAAAATTAAATAAAATATACATAGTAATTATTATTATAAATATTTTACAAAGTTATAATTAAAATTAAACTCTCAATATTTTTAATATTAAAATATTAAAAATAATTAATATTTGTCTTAATCAATTTGAGTTTGTTGAGTGATCATCTCACTTGTTTGCTTAAACAATTATTAGGAGGTAGAATCTCGTCTTGTGTGTGTAGCAATCCATTGGCTAGCGGTAAACCCTTAATAAATGGAGCATCAATACGTGGTTAGACTTGGCAGGAGTATTCGAATACGCGGGTACTCGACCCGTCCATACCCGGTTGGGGAGGATAATAACTTAACCCGAGTCGGGACAGATTTTGCTTAGGATAGGTCATGGTCGAATTTAAGGTGTATCCACTCCGGATATATACATATAAAAACTTTTTAGAAATTAGGATTTGCCTCACGTCACAGATTCAGTGATTCACAGCTTCAGCCCATACTCTATAGCCATGCAAGAGAAACACAGTCATCCTCACCCAAAGTCTTCTTCTTCTCGGCTTCTTCACAAAAAATCTCATAGCTCCCGTCATCGTTGTTGCTGAGCCCATCGCCGCTTACCCCTTCACAGCTCCCATCTCCCTTCACAGCTCATGTCGCCATCGCTGCTTATCCCGTTACTGTCGTTGTTGAGCCCGTCGCCACATTTCTCCTGCTGAGTCTCTTTTCTCTAGGTAAATTCTCTCTCTCTCTCTCTCTCTCTCTCTCTCTCTCTCTCTCTCTCTCTCTCTCTCTCTCCCTGAGTCTGTTAAGTTCTCCTCTTCTTCTTCCACAGACTCATCACTTAGTCACTGTCGCTATGAGCCCGGGCGTTGCCGTTGCAGTTTTATCTGAGTCTATCACCGAATAAAATAAATTTTTTATTCAAATTAGACCAATTGAAAATAGGCATGCATGAAATCATTTTTGAAAGTAATTTCTAAATTTTCTTGTCCAAATTTGATCTATGTTGTTAAGTATTTTAGTATGGCGATCATTGTGGTTTTGTTGCGACACTAATGTGATAAAGTTGCCGTAATTTCATAACTAATATATGAGACAGACCAGATTATTAAAATAATTAGGAAAATAACATTCAGATGTGCGTATAAAATTTATAAGATGTGATTATCTCAGGAAAATATATATGTACAGCCCAAGTGAAAGATTGTTAGGAAATTATTATTTCTTAATATATTTATAGACAATACATATATTAATTATAATCATAAATTAATTAATTTCACATTAAATGAGTTATATAACGGTGATCTCATTTATTGTCATAAATGTTGAATTAAATAAGTGATTATTACTTTTGATTTAGATAAATGAGATTAAAATCATAGATACTAATTTATTTGAGTGTTAGGGTTTAATGAGTGTCGCACTCAAATATAAATAACGATTTCGGGATTTTGGTCTCCAACACATCAAACTTGTCTCCGTAGCTCTTTTCCCATAGTGGAGTTGTGATTCAGCCCTACCAAGGATACAGAAGGTTTTGGTTGACGAAGATCAAAGAACCACAAGAGCCAAGCTCTCTGATCTCAATCATGCTCTCGAATGAAGAGATGCTTCCGCGCTCTCAGTTATATTTTTTAATGATTTAACATGGATGATCTTGAGGTTGAGAAATCCTAAAATTTTCAGATCAAATAGAATTTTTATTCAATCAAATGATGATAAATAATTTTATTGAATTAAATTATATTAATATGATCAATGAATGATAAAGAATGCTAGAAAAATAAATAAATAATATCTAAGAGTATAAAAATTTTTAAATTGTCATTTCAATTTACTTTTTTAATCAACGACAATAAATATCTTGAATTAATTAAATTTTTATAAAAAATCATGTACCTAAAATTATTTCATTTCTTCAAAAATCTTTTGAACATACAATGGTTTAATGAGAGGTTGACTTTTAAAAATTAATATAATATTTTTAAATTCATATTGTTCAACAAAAAGACATACTTAATTCTATCCATCCTAAATAATTGTATATTCATTATTACTTATCTATCTAAATAATTCTAACATTGATAGAATATTATTTTTAGATGCAAAAAATTTAAAATATATTTATTCTATTTCAAAAATTAACATTCATATTTAACTTAGGATTTCAATAAATATGACAAAAAAATATTACATTTTTTAGTTAAAAAAGTAAAATATCTATAAATATATTTTTATGTTTTGGCTTTAGATTTTTCAAAAAATTCTGGCAAGTTAATGAAATCAAATCATATTTTTAGTGTAATAAAAATAAATACATAAATTAAAGAAAAATTTAGAAAAATAAGAACCAATAAAATATGGAAGGAAAGAAATATAAATAGAAAAGAAACAAAATTATTAGACAAAAGAGAAATAATAAATTTTATGTGTATCTAAAAGAGGAATAAAAAGAAGATATATAGTACTTTGTTTAATTTAACAAGATTTATGAGAATAAACACATAGAATAAGAGAATAAAAATAATAATAAAAATAAACTAAATATCTAAATTAATATCAAAATAATAAAATAATAATAATCTATCATAATCTTAATCTTTTAATATAATTAATTAATAACAATATAATTAGTCTATCGTACCATAATGTTAATCTAATCTTTTAATATAATTAATTCTAATTAAATAATAAAACAAATTGAATATAAATATGTCTAATCTAATCGTATAAAAAAATAGTAGATTTTCTACAATTAGACATATTATATATATGTTGGGGATAAAACGTCACTTTAAAATGAGATTATTATTATTATTATTAACATATAAATATTAAAATTGTATTAATGCATTAATTGAAATACATTATTAGAATTAAAAGTTGCCTGAATTAAAATAACTGAAATTTATTAATTTTAATTAGTTAAATTAGCATAAAATAAGAAAGAGATGATTAATCAGATTAAATAAATTAAAAAATATTATTGAGCAAAAGCAAATATCACAACAATTATATTACTAATTTGAAAAGAAAATCAATTCGATCCATTCAAATTTTTATTTAAAATAGACAATTAAAGATCACCAATGAATAAAACTGAATGGGATATAATAAAGAATAATTTTATTGATATAAATAATTAAATTAAATTATTATATACAATTTTTAATTTTTACCTTATTATAATTTAAGTTAACATTAATGATAAAAAACTAATTTTAAATAGCTCCAATTTGTATTTTACAACATAATTAAAGCACAATTCATACTTTTTTATTTTGTGATTAATCAATATTTTTTAAATTTTTTTATTAAGACTTCTGTATTTTATGATTGATAAATTTTTTCTACAAAACACAAATTTGTGATGAATTATTACAATCATAATTAATTAAAAAATAAAGAAAAAATTATAAAAAAATAAATAAAAGATATAAAATAGAGTAAAAATTTATTTTGAAACTAAAAATTTGTCAATTGTGCTAGAAATTCTAAATATTTGTATCTTATTATATAATCAATTTTGTTACTCACTTCAACTTCATTATTCTTTTGTATCCAAAAAAGTATATAATGTCACACTTATTTCAAAAAAGATGAAACTCTTCAAATACACGATATAATGTATAATTTAAGAACAATAAGATAAAAAAATATCTAGAATTTTATAATAGTATTTAAAATTTTCAATGACGATAATACAAAGAGTTTAAATCTACCAAATAAATTCAATAGTTAATCTTTGCACATTTTATTTAAATTTGAATTTTAAAATTTATTTGTATCTTTTTTTCTAATATAAATTATTTTTGACGAAAAATAGGGAAAAAATTCTATTAGACAAAAAAATATTCTATTAAAGAATTATTCTAAGGAGATTTATAATTAGACAAGAAAATAATAAAAGCATTAATAATAATAGAAATGTTAAAAAAGAAATAATAAAGTTCGTATCAATAATAATAATGCTGAAGAATAATGTTGCTGCTTTAGGCTTCTAGTCTCCGTCTTTGGCCATCATTTTTTTTTCTTTCTTTGCTTTTTTATTTAAATTATTAAGTCATAAAAAAATAAAGAACAATTCAAGAAAACGAAAACAGTAAGATCAATAGTAACTATACAAATCAAAATACATAGGAGAAAAATAAACTATTATATGATAGAATTAACATGAGTATATTTCATCATTAAATAAACAAAGTTAACGCAAAACAAAATTATACGTAAAGAGAAAAAAAAGAGTTAAAATATCCAAAGTGATAAAAAGAATATTTTTACAATTTTATTCTATCATCACTACAAGAAAAGAGAACTATTTTAACATGATTTTTTTTAACAGCCACAGTTAAGTGTAAAAATTAATATATATTTTTGACAAATATCACAAATGTCAAATTTTCTATGTTTTTTTATTTATAATTTGATTGTAAAAAATTATTCCTCAATTTTGATACTCATTTATTTTCAACATACTCCATTATTCCTTTTTTTCGTTGAGCTCCGTCAATTTTGGCATCACATTGCTCTCAATTTGGAATCATACTACTCATTCTTCATCTTCAAAATTTCAATTTATTCTTCAGTTTCAAGATCTCATCTCATTCTTTGTTAAAAATATTTTGTTGAGAAGTTTTTATGGTCAATAAGTGTCAAAATAAATAGTATTTTTGACGATTAATAAGTATCACAAAAAAATATATTCTCAAATTTTTCTAACAAATTATTTTTTATGGCCAATATTTATCAAAATAAGATTTAAACTTTTTTTACAATTACTTATATGTTAAAAATACTATTTTTGACAACTTTTATTAACATATTTTTATAGTTAAAATAGTGTCAAATTTTATTTTTTTGACAAATTTTAATTTTTTTGACACATAATAATCCTTAAAAATAGTCTATATTGTTGTAGTGCATGTTTTTATATATATATATATAGAAGATTTGTGTGTAAGAGAGAGAGCAGTAGAGAAAAGATTTGTGTGTATTCAAGTTGTGTAGAATGATACAATATAAAAGGTGATTTATAGGTGTTAAGAGAATCGAAATAATAAAAACGTAATATCCTATAATAAATATTCAGATATATTAAATAATGTTAATTGATCTAATTGATCCTAATTATACTCTAACATCCCTCCTCAAACTCAAGTTGGCACTTGAGTTTGAAACTTATTTGAAACAACTAAATAAAAAAAATGCATAAACTGATAGAATGGATGGAGACGGAACTGTCGGAAAAAGCACAGACGAAACTCCAGAAGGAAGCGCAGACGGAACTGTCGGAAGAAAGTGCAGACAAAACTATTGGAAGAAAACGTAGATGGAAGCCGGAAGAGAACACAGACGGAACTGCCGCAAGAGTGGCCAGCTGCCGAAAAACTGTTGAAAAGATGGCGAACTGCCAAAAAATTGTTGAAAAGTGACAAAGTGCGAAGAGATGACAAACTATCCGAAGGTGACAAAAAAATATATGATTTCTCCATGAGAATAAGTAGTGGATGAGCTAATTGGTGAGGTCAGAAAAGCATCAAAGCATTAACAAAAGAGAAGGAAAAAATGCCCCGTAAGAATTAAAATATGAAAAGTATGGTGATTTCACCAGAAGAAAATTAACTTATCCTCCTCAAGGAGGATACCTTGGCTCTGATATCATGTTTGAAAAGGGGTGAGAGAGCAATAGGAAAAATATTTGTGAGTATTCAAGTTGTGTAGAATGATACAATATAGAAAGGTATTTATAGGTAATAAGAGAATCGAAATAATAAAGAAGTAATATCCTATAATAAATATTCAGATATGTTGAATAATGATAATTGATCTAATTGATCTTTATTATACTCTAACAATTATATTCAATTAATTGATATACAAAATATTAAATTGTGTAATACTTAAATATCTAATCAAATCAATTAGTTGATATAATTAAGCCATCGTAATGAATTGTATTTAATGAGTTAAAAAAATAAATTAAAAAATACTCTCAGAAGCATGTCACATGTCAGCTTTATCATTAAATACAAAAATCCAATTTTTATATAATAGAATAGATATCTCCTCATTCATTATTTTAACTTATCTATTATATATTTTTTTATGAGAAATACTAGGGGCCATCAATTTTGGTGTTTTGTAACCATCAATTGGCCATCAATAGTGTTTTTAATGGTGTGAGATTACATCTAATGGTGGGAGATCATTCACTTTTGTTTTGATGGTTAAGTGCTGGCCAAAAAACACAAAAGTTGCTGGCCCTCTAGACTTTTCCTTTTTTATAATTATCACTCAATATATTAAAATACAGTTTATATCTAGATAGGAATTACATTAATATTTAATTAAAAGAGCATTTAATTTTTTAAAATATAATAACAGTTTTTTTTTTGTGTTTTTTATAACACCTTACCACACAGAGTCTTATGCTTAAGTCATAAGACAGAGGTGGCGAGATATTACGACCTCTAAAATGAAATTTAGTACGTATAGTATTGCAAAAATGTTCATAACTATGAGTCTTTGAAGAAAATGAGTAAATCAAAACCGTTTTAATTCAAAAGCACAACACTCCGATCGATAACGTAAGCGAACTGTTAGAGATCAAGAGTGCCAAGATACATATATCAAGACTCGGGACTCGGCTTGCGAAGATAACCGGTCCGAGCATACAGTATACATACATATATAATAAGAAAATCCCAAAAGACAACCCAAAAGACAACATACAAATCCTGTTTCTCCAAAATAACCTCTAAGAGAAGGTAATGCAAAATACATATACAGTGGAGAACATAGTATCTAAACAGACATGCAATAACCAAAATAAAATCCCCAGATACAAGGATCTCCGCCAAAAGAAGGTCTCCAGCATGCCTCAGCGAGGAGCCTCACGTCCTGCATCTGAAAACCACAAAAATTCGCATGGGTGAGAACCGGAGGTTCTCAGCATGGTAACAGTGCCCAAATATCTAACATGTAATGTCCTGGGAAAGCCGAAGGCAATCCTATAACTTCCAAATTATAATCAAAGCGTATAAATATAACTAAACCATAACAAAAGTAAACAGGCGACTAACTTAAGGATCTTCGGTCTAGCTATACATATCCCCTTTCCAAATCCTGCAAACCTCCCAACCGCCAACAGTGAAATAAATGCGACCACAAGTATATCAGGCAAGAAAATGTACAAGTAGGAAGCAGATAGAACAATTAAGCAAGTAGCAAGTAATGATGCAGTCAATTAGGTAATTCAGACAAATCACATATAATGCATATGATGCATGCCTGTCCTAGTGGCTGATGAGTCTCATCTATCGGTTATAAAGCCAGCCCGACAAGTCCTGGTAGCTAACCATTGGACTGTCCCTCTGTCACGCATCCCCAACTCGAGTTATCCACAAACATAATCATAATTTATATCCAACACCCTCACTGGTGTATATTCACGGAGGCGAGCTCATCCGGAACTTTCACAGTGTCCGGCCACACTTGCGACATAGGGTCAGCAGAGTATCGAGTCTCCACCTGGAGCACGTGGTGGCTAGCCACTGCTTTCACCTAGGGAAACTCGTATCTCAGATAGGTGAAGTGCAACAGTCATAATAATCATCAATTCAGCATATATGCAATAATCACAGCCATCAATTAGTATACATCTCAGCCATTCCGGCTTACCAATCATAATTCCATACTCAGCCCTTTCGGCTCAAAACATATTCAGCACTCCACCATCCTTTCCAATCACTCACATCACCATTATACATCATACTCATCATTACATCCATTTTCTTCCCCCACAAGTTATCCCTTTCCTAGCCTTCTCTCAATCATTATGCGTTAATCATCAAATTAAGACTTAAGGGATGAAATTGGGAGCTTATAAGTGCGAAATAACAATCCAGAAGGTTACGAGCTTGTTGGGAATGTGAAGAGCTTGAAAACAAAGTTTTGGAAAAGAACTGGGTCGCGTGCGGACGCACAGGGGTGTGCGTGCGCACGCCCAGAAATATTTTTAGACGTGTGCGTACGCACAGAAAGCAAAATCTTTAGGGTGGGGGCGCGCGCACAACGTGTGCTAGCGCTTCCACCAGTGTGTCATTCCTAACGTGTGCGTGCGCACAGGCTTGTGCGTACGCACAGCTTGCAATCCTTTGTTGGTTTCGCGTGCGCACAGGGCGTGCTAGCGCTGCCACCAGCAGCCCTGTCTCTGCATGTGCGTATGCACCAGTTTGTGCGTGCGCACAGGACCAAATTCTCGCCGAGTGTGCATACGCACAGGGTTATGCATCCGCACACAAACTAGAAATCACAAATTCTGTAGAAGTTGCAGAATTCATATTTTTGGCCCGAACTTCTAACGATCATATCTTTTTCTAAAAAATTCAAATTTCAACCAATTTTAAACCGTTTTAAAGCTTATGAAATTATCTTTCAATTGATGTAAAGATCATCAAATTCCGAAAACAATTGCTCCAGATATGATCCGTCGAAGTTCATCAAAATTCCAGTTTTACCAAAAACTCATAAATTCCCCATTTCATAACATACACCTACCAAATCCATTCAAAATCAACCCTTCCACAATTTACCATTTCCAAATCTTATTCAATCATCAGTCCATCAATTTCACCATATATAACCAAATCTCTCATCATAAATCAACATATCACATTCCAAACTCCCAATAAACATTCAAGGTATCCATCACCATTTATATATATATACATACACACATAACAAGTTAATTCTTCAATTCATGCTCACCAATAAGGTCCTCAACTCTATCATCAATCCAACATGTTAATCCACATCACATACGATGTTTCATACTTTACCAACCAGTACAACCACACACAATCATTTATACCATCATTCATACATATTCCAATCAATCCAAATTGACCAACAACTATACCAACAATTCCAAAGACCTATTCTAGGGTCACTAGCTTACGTTTTCACACCACATTACATTTTAGACACAGGAAACCGAAACCATACCTTGGCCGATTCCCGTTCCACTCGAAACACTCTCAAATCAACTTCCAAGGTTTCCAAAGCCTCACCAACAGATTTCCAAGCTTGGGATTCCACACCAAAGCTTTCCAAAACCACCAATCAAGCTCCAAAACACATATATACAAAGCCTAAGCCACAATATCATATAAAAACACAATAACTCAATCACTAAATCACAAAATCTCAAGCCTCTAGCTTAGGGTGAAGAATCTCACCTTAACCAAAGACCAAGAAAGCTAGAAAAAGCCTTCCCTTCAAGTTAAATTGAGCCTACAACATCCAAACTCAAAAATCTCAACACTTTACCCATAATTTTTCGAAAATGAGGGCTGAGAATTCGAAGAGGATTCTGTGACTTACCTCAAGATTTCTTGGGTGAGCTTTGTAGAGCTCGACGCTGCGGTCGCGTGGCCGTAAACAGTGCGTCAATCGGAGCTCGGAGCGAAAAGTTATGCCACCTTGAATCAAACCAAGGGTTTGCTTCTCCTTTCTCCTCCCATGGTGAATTTCAGCGTGTTTGTTGTGTTTGGGAGGGAAGAGAGAGCTGAGCTCTCTCATTAAAGGGGGCTTGGTTGGGCCCTTGGGCCCAAATTGGGTCCGATTAGCCCAGTTTGGTCCGTTCAGCCCAATTTTGGGCCGATTTCTTTAAAATTGGTGTCGAAATTCTCGTTTCGATTTTCTCTACCATATTAAACCATAAAAACTTCATTTCTCACTTCCGAGAATATATTTTAATCTACGGGTTAATTAACCATTAATTAACCGGATTTTACATTCTATCCACCTAAATGGGAATTTTGCCCACAAAATTCGAATTTAGTTACCTGAGAACAGGTGTGGGTAGTCTGCTCGCATCTCTGACTCAAGCTCCCAGGTGTGCTCTTCAACACCGGCTTGACTCCATGCCACTTTTACTAATGAAACCTCATTTCCAAACAACTTCTTAATACTTGTGTCATCAATCCTGACCGGAGTCACCGGCAGAGTCAAGTTTTCCTTTAGCTGAACCGATTCCGGTTCCAACACATGGCTAGCATCAGGAGTATACTTCCGAAGCTGCGACACATGAAATACGTCGTGCAGGTTTGAAAGATGAGGTGGAAGAGCCATCCGATACGCTACCGGTCCAACCTTCTCCAGAATTTGAAATGGACCGATGTATCGAGGGTTCAGCTTCTTGGTCTTAATCGCTCTACCTACTCCTGTTGTCGGAGTAACTTTAAGGAAGGCATGGTCTCCTTCCTCAAACTCTAAGGGCTTCCGCTTTTGATCGGCGTAACTCTTCTGACGGCTCTGAGCAGTGAACATTTAAAGTCTGAAACACTTAACACACAGATCACGGCATCGAATGGAATAAAAGAGAATTAAAAATAAATAATTAAAGTCTCTAGGAAGCAGTTTTCAAACATGTAATAAATTCAGGAAGGAAATCTAAATGCATGCTAATTTAATGAATAAGTGGGTAAGGATCATGATAAAACCACACAATTAAACACAATATAAACCATAAAATAGTGGTTTATCAACATTCTATCTCTGATTTTCTTAACTTGTTCTGTGGTTTCGGCTATCATCTCAGGCCCTAAAAGACTCTTCTCCCCAGCTTCATACCAACATAGCGGAGATTGGCACTTTCTCCCATACAGAGCCTCATACGGAGCCATCCCGATGCTCGCATGGTAGCTATTATTGTACGCAAATTCCACTAGCGGCATGTACCGATCCCAGCTCGCCGGCTGGTCCAAAACACAAGCCCTCAATATGTCCTCTAGGGTTTGGATTGTCTTCTCAGATTGATCATCTGTTTGGGGATGGTAAGTAGTACTTAAGCTCAGACGGGTTCCAAAAGCTTTCTGAAATGCACCCTAGAACCTCGAAGCGAAACAGGGATCTCTGTCAGAAACTATAGTCGTAGGCACACCATGAAGTCTCACAATCTCCTTTATGTACAAACACGCCAACTCCTCAAGAGTATAGTTCATCCGAATGGGTAGAAAGTGAGCCGACTTTGTCAACCGGTCCACAACCACCAGACAGCATCGAAACCGGTCCTAGCTCTCGGTAACCCCGGCACAAAATCCATTGCAATGCTCTCCCACTTCCATTGCGGAATCTCCAAGGGTTGCAATGTCCCGGAAGGCCTCTGATGTTTGATCTTCACCTTTTGACAAGTTAAGCACTTCGAGACATACTCTGCCACATCATTCTTCATACCAGGCCACCAGAACATAGCCTTTAAATCATGGTACATCTTGGTACTCCCAGGGTGGATTGAAAATCCGCTTTTGTGTGCTTCCTTTAATATATCCTGCCGTAAAGTCCCTACATCCGGCACAATGATCCTACCCTTGAACCTCCATAATCCATCTTGGTCCTCGGACACTCTCTACTGCTTTCCTTGTTCAATAGCCGGCAACACCTTCGATAACGTATCATCATTTTGATGAGCCTTCAGGAGTTCGGATCTAAAATCACTTGAGATTTGTAGTTGACTCAAACACAGAATTCCAGCCACTTCTTGAGCGCCGATCTTTAGACTCTCGAATGCCTTGAACAACTCCTCTTCTAGAAGCATCATCCAAGAAGCATACAGCGATTTCCGACTTAGCGCATCCGCTACGACATTTGCCTTCCCCGGATGGTAACTCAACTCAAAGTCGTAATCCTTTAGTAACTCCATCCACCTCCTCTGCCTCATATTAAGTTCTTTCTGGTCAAAAAGGTATTTCAAGCTCTTGTGATCAGAGAAAACTTGGAACTTAACCCCATAGAGGTAATGCCTCCACACCTTCAAAGCAAACACAAATGCAGCAAGTTCTAGGTCGTGCGTTGGGTAGTAAACTTCATGAGGTCTCAACTGCCGTGAGGCATACGCCAGCACATTCCGGTGTTGCATCAACACGCATCCTAGACCCTTTAGTGAGGCATCACAATACACCTCGAATGATTCATTCAACTCGGGTAACACCAACACAGGCGCGGTAGTCAACTTTTGCTTCAACACTTGAAAGCTTTCCTCGCACTCAGAAGTCCAAACAAATGGTGCGTCTTTGTGGGTTAACTTCGTCAATGGCAAAGCCAATTGTGAGAATCCTTTGATGAATCTCCGATAGTAGCCGGCTAAACCCAGAAAACTCCTTATCTCGGTAACTGAGGTCGGTCGCTTCCACTCCATCACTGCTTCCACTTTGGCAGGATCTACTGATATACCCATTTTACTCACTACGTGACCCAAGAACTTCACCTCATGTTTCCAGAACTCGCATTTAGATAGTTTCGCATAGAGTTTCTTCTCTTTTAGTATCTGTAACACGGTCCTCAAGTGCTTCGCATGATCCTCTTTAGCCTTGGAATAAACCAGTATGTCATCAATGAAAACAACAACGAATTTATCCAGAAACGGACAGAAGATCCTGTTCATATAATCCATAAACACTGTAGGAGCGTTTGTCAGTCCGAAAGACATTACAGTGTACTCGTAGTGACCATAATGAGTCTTGAAAGCGGTCTTAGGAATGTCCTCATCTCTCACCCTTATCTGGTGATAATCGGATCGCAAATCAATCTTGGAGAACACTCCAGCTCCTTGTAACTGATCCATGAGGTCGTCAATCCTTGGTAGCGGATACTTATTCTTTATTGTGACTTTGCTCAGTTGCCAATAATCCATACAAAGTCGCATACTTCCGTCTTTCTTCTTCACCAATAACACCGCTCCCCAAGGAGAAACACTCGGTCGGATAAAATCCTTACCCAGAAGATCCTCGAGTTGAGATTTCAGCTCGGCCATCTCTAGCGGTGACATCCTATAAGGAGCAATCAAGATTGGCTCTGTCCACGGCACCAATTCGATCGCAAATTCAACCTCTCGATGAGGCAAAAATTCCTCAATATCATCGGGAAATACATCAGGAAACTCACATACAACCGGAATCTGCTATAGGTTTTGATCGTCACCCGAGACGCCCGCGGTTAACAACAGAATGCCTTGACATTCAGCCCCAGAACAATTCACTATCATGTAATTCAGGTAATAGTTATTTACCACGACCGGCCCTTCTGTATCTTCCGACATGAAGTACACTGATTTTACGGAACAGTCGAGTAGAACGTGGTTCTTGGACAACCAGTCTAACCCCAAGATAAGATCAAGACCTACCATCGGCAAACAGACTAGATTGTGTACAAAGTCACGCTGCTTGACCCTAAAGAAAACTTGCGGACATCCAAGCCTAGTTACCATGGCTTCATAGGTGGCATTACACACCTTCAGGTCATAACCTAACGTTACGATCTTCAACTATAACTCACTAGCCTTCTCAAATGCAATGAATGAATGTGATGCTCCAGAATCAAACAAGGCATTTAAAACTTGACCTGCTATTTCACATTTACCTCGGATAAGTGTCTCGGACCCCTCGGCCCCTATAGCTGAAGTAGTAAACACCCGTTCAGGCTGCTGTGGTCTCTCGGTACCCTGCTTCTATTTCTCTGGACAGTTGGAGGCTCGGTGCCCCGGCTTCCCACATGAGTAACATAAATGCCAACCGGCCTTGCACGGAGCACCAGGATGGTAACTTCCACACCTAGGGTAAGCTTGCTCATTCAGGGGCTGCTTCCCAAATCTTCTCCCCGAAGCATTGTTGTTGTTGTTGGGCCTTCTGAAGTTATTCTGATCCTGAGTCCTCTGTGGCGCAAAACCTCCCCGCTTGAAGGGCGGACCTCTAGGAGCAAAACTCTTCCCTCGGCTAAGTGGGAATAATCCCCTCTGGCTTCCTCTTTCTGCAGCTGCCTTCTTCACACACTCCTCGGCAACTCCGCTTTTATTAACCAACTCGGAGAAAGTCCTAATCTCCATAGGCCCTACTGAACTGTAGATGTCACTTCGGAGTCCTCCTTCGTACTTGATACATTTCCAATCCTCAAATTCCCCCGAAACTCCTTGACACATGCGGGAGAATCTAAACAACTCCTCAAAGTTGTCTGTGTACTCAGATACAGACATCGTACCCTGCTTCAGCTGCAGTAGTTCGAGTTCCTTAGCCGTCCTAGTGAAGTTCAGGAAATACTTCTTCTAGAATTTCTCCTGAAAGGTATCCCAGGTGATAGGGTCATCACCTTACTGTATGATACGTCGGGTCCCCTGCCACCAGTGTGACACTTCACCAGTGAGCAGATAAGTGGCAAACTCAACGCATTGTTCTTCAGGCACTAGTTGTGCTTGCAGGGCTCGTTCCATAGCTTGGAACCAAGTATCAGCTTCAGTTGGATTGGTAGTTCCCTTAAACTTTGGGAGATTAACCTTTAGGAAGGTCGCCAATGTCATTGGACCTTGAGTCCCATTCCCATCATTTCCTTCATGGTTATGGTTGTTCATCTGTTGTCCGAGTGCCTCAGCAGTGGCCTGCATAGTGGCAGCCATGTTCTGTAATGCAGCCATGAAGTCCACGAGGTCATTCGGGTTAGTTTCTGGCCCATGAGTACCGGCACGTCCTCTCCCACGGCCTCGACCGCATCCACGAGGCACCATCTGGTTCCTATATACACCAAACAAACGATATCAAGTTGATCAGTCTCAATATCGAAAGTCTAGTGCTCAAAGTCCCAAATGTATGCTCATGAACGTTTATGCCAGTTACATCAGTCAGATATCCTAATAGCACAAAAACACAAACACAGAGAATGCATAGAAGCATAGACAGTCCGTCCCTCAGGCTCTACAGGAACAAACTGCTCTGATACCATAATGTAACACCCTACTACACAGAGTCTTATTCTTAAGTCATAAGACAGAGGTAGCGAGATATTACGACCTTTAAAATGAAATTTAGTACGTATAGTATTGCAAAAATGTTCATAACTAGGAGCCTTTGAAGAAAATGAGTAAATCAAAACCGTTTTAATTCAAAAGCGCAACACTCTGATCGATAACGCAAGTGAACCGTTAGAGATTAAGCTAAAGCGAAGAGATATACACAAGAGTGCCAAGATACATATATCAAGACTCGGGACTCAGCTTGCGAAGATAACCGGTCCGAGCATACAGTATACATACATATATAATAAGGAAATCCCAAAAGACAACCCAAAAGACAACATACAAATCCTGTTTCTCCAAAATAACCTCTAAGAGAAGATAATACAAAATACATATACGGTGGAGAACATAGTATCTAAACAGACATGCAATAACCAAAATAAAATCCCCAGATACAAGGATCTCCGCCAAAAGAAGATCTCCAGCATGCCTCAGCGAGGAGCCTCACGTCCTGCATCTGAAAACCACAAAAATCCGCATGGGTGAGAATCGGAGGTTCTCAGCATGGTAACAGTGCCCAAATATCTAACATGTAATGTCCTGGGAAAGCCGAAGGTTCTCGCAAGATGGTATAATCCGGCCATCTGCAAGTACGGAACATACCGCTCATCGAGTCGCATGCCCTGTTGCCGCCGCATGCTCCTAATGCATCGCTGTGGCTGCGCATTACATGCACCGCATTATTAGAACCACGTAGAAAACCAATGCAAAAATAACCAACACCAGAAACCACTAATGGAAACCACTAACAGAATCTACATGCAAAACCAATAAAACAAACCAGTTGCAAAACCACATGCTCAAACCGCTAACATAAACCGCATACAAATCCACTTACAAAAACCACATGCAAAACCACTATCATAAACCGCACACAAAATCACATAATAAACCACTTCCAATACCACCAAAATAAACCGCCAATATAAACCATCAACAAAACCGCATACAAAACCACTAACATAAAACCACTAACATAAACCACCAACTAAACTACCAACTAAAACCGCATGCAAAACAACTAACAAAAACCACTAACATAAACCACTAACTAAACCGCATGCAAAACCTCTCAAATAAACCACTTGCAATACCACTAGGATAAACCGCTAACATAAACCGCCACTAAAACCGCATGCAAAACCACTAACTCAGATAAACCGCTATCACAAACTTTTCTATCTACTAACCTCGTCGTTGATGACCCCGGCTATATGAGCAACTCCGTCCAACCGATATAGCCTTTCCGGATCGTCCCCCATCGGCTGAGTATTCTGTTCGAGTCTTTGTCGGATCAAACCCGGGTCGTTTTCTCTAGGTTTTGGTGGGGTATGAGAATGGAAAAGTGATTCGAATGAGGCTGATTCGAACTACTTATATAGCGGAGACCTGTGTAATTCGAACCAGCCCAGTTTGAATTACTATTCGAGGCAAACTTTGACTAATTCGACCCAACTAGGTTCGAATTACTTGGTGAAGCGTCCAAATGTGTAATTCGAACTATCCTAGTTCGAATTATTCTCAATTCTAGTTTGAACCATGTAGGTTCGAATTACATTCATCACGTGATCCATCATTATTCGAGCTACCTTAGTTCGAATTATATGTTATTGTAGTTCAAACCAAGCTGGTTCAAATTA
The DNA here is from genome assembly GCF_003086295.3 of Arachis hypogaea. NCBI lineage: Eukaryota > Viridiplantae > Streptophyta > Magnoliopsida > Fabales > Fabaceae > Arachis > Arachis hypogaea. The sequence continues at coordinate 39,642,122 of NC_092054.1, read as the reverse complement.
TATAGTAATGTGCTTTGGCTCATTCGTGAAGCAATTTCCAGTTTGGCTGATTCACGTAATTTCTTTCCACCCTTGGCTTATTTTCGTTTTTTGCCCTAAAAAATAAATTAAGATACCGGCAACATACAATTACTTTAAATTAAGCAACAATTATCAATACTATATAAAGGACACACTATTCCACTAAGAGTGATTGCTATTTAAGAGATAATTTTTCAATACTCTAAAATAATATTAGAAAATTTATATAATACTATATATAATAATATTATTATTATTAATTAATATTATATAATACCAAGACAAAAAAAATTACTGGGCTAATATAATATTATTAATATTGTATAAACTATCCTTTGTATTCATTTTTCTGTACATATATAATATTTAATTAACACATTAAGATTTTTTTTTGGATGGAGAATTAACACATTAAGATATATATAATATTTCGTTAATACATATATAATATAAAGTTATTTACAAATTATTTTATTAAATATTATAAATTAGAGTGATTTATAAATTATTATTAATTCACATATAATGTATAATTAAATTTAATAATTCAATTAGAATAAACAATAAATTATTTATTTATTTTACTTTATAAATGAATAATCTACTTAATTAATATAATAAATTACAATTAATGTAATAAAATTAATCAAATAATATATATTATAATAAATTATATTGATATTTAAATATTTAATTAAATTAGTAATAAATTATATTGAATACATTAAAATAATTAAATTAAAAAACACTCTCCATGTCAATTTCATCACTAAATGTAGAAATTCAATTTTTATATAATAGAATAGATTTGCATCAACGAGAATTTCATATTCTATCAAGTTAATTTTTCGCATATATCATACTTACCCCTTATATAACTAAAATAATAATAATATTCAAAGATTCCAAGACTGGAAACCAAGACCCGTAAAGTTAAACAAAACCAAGTTGAACTGCAACAAGTATAGCTGATTCGCTGTATCGGTTTTCTAAACACACTTCTTCTCACAAACAGTAGTTAAGATAAATTGATATGGTTAGAATTTAGCTATGAATAATTCTTATAGGGCAAAAGTTTTGGGAACACACTTGTTGTCACAGATAGAAGAATTAATGTCCGTATTGAAAATGGATGATGAGGGCCCATACCTTGTTGAATCTTCAAATGATGTATAATTGATGGACAATAAATCAATAATAGAAGAATGTATCTTGTGTTTGAGGCAAGCAAAGGCATCAAGGACAAGAAACAAAGAGACGAACCAAGGGAGCAAAGAAAGAATCCAATGAAGATATTTGTCAGAATGAATAAAATTAATTGGAGATATTAATTAATAACTTCTTCTCTAACAGTAAGACGGTAAATAACATCAAAAATAATTTTTCTACACTAAAATTAGTTATTAAAATTAATTATCAATGTACTTATATATAAATACATATATAATTTTATTTTATTTTTAATATATAATTATATTTTAACATATATTTTATACTAATAACTAATTTTAATGACTGATTTTAGTATATACATAACATAATTTAAATAACATACTTTGTGAATAAATCACGTGTCGCAAAAATATACATAATCAGCCGTTATTATTAAAAGATACAGAAAATCAACATTTAGTTAATATTAGTTAATTTCAGAATTTAAATTTATAATTTAAAATTTAGGTTCTAAAATTTAAAATAATTAATATAATTTATAAAAATTAATTGATATTGACTAAAAAAATTAATCTAACATTATTACTCTCTTAATTTATCTTTCTTATAAATTAGATTTATAATAATAATAATAATAATAATAATAATAATAATTAACAATTAGACAAGATAATAAGTATATCATACTAAAATGAAAAAATTAGTTCGACCTTTAGAGTTAACGAAATACATTTTTTCATAATATATGATAAAAAACATTTTTAAAAAATTATGCACCAATTATAATAGTAGAGGAAGATAAGAAATATATATAGTTGATGCGCAACCTTTTTTTTAAAATATTCTTTATTATATATGATTTATAAACAAATTATTTTATTCTATTTTCAAAACTTAAATCCAAAATATTTTAGTTAACTTAGAATAAGCAACTCACTAGTTACTACTTACTACCTTCACAAATCACAAAAACATGTAAATATGTCATGCCCCATGATCCTTGTCTCCATAAACTCTGCCTCATTTGCTTTGTCGTGTCCTTTTATTTACTCTCCTTCATTTAACTATTTATTTTTCCATAACTACTTTTTTTCCCCCTGCCTTCCCTGAATGATATAGGTCATGATGTCTCTTAAAAAATATCGTTGAGATTTAATGTTATGCTATAAAGATCAGTTGTCATGTGCCTAATTTTAGGGTACAATTGAAAGTTACCATTAATTAAAAGAAACTTTTCTTTCTTTCTTTCTCCTATTGAGGAAGAATTGAAAATTATCTATTTTAGAATTTCAAGTAACAGTGGTGGTTCTCTGACAGCTTTTCTTTTAAGATTTTTACTTTTGGACTGTGGAGGAGGAATATTGGAAAAAGCATAGTGAATAATCCCATATTAGAAGAGTTTAGGATCAGAGAAATAATGATAGTGTTAGAAAGATGGAAATTATTTTTTAGGTATTGATCCTAATAGATTTGAAATATAGCATTTTTTTTTAGAGTCGACGTCTTAATAGCTCCACTCTACGATACTTTTTCACTCAGTTTTTTGGGGATCCGAATTCTTGTATTTTGGTTGGACGATTCTTAAAGAAAACACTAATATAAGGAGCTGTCTTGAGAGAACTATCACCGTAAAAGTTAGTTTGTATGATAGGACAATAAAAATATTAAACAATATGAATGTTCGGTATATCGGGTATTGAACAGTTCGGGTAGATGTCCTGGTTGAAGAGGGGGGAGATCTCGTCTGGTCGTACGTCACTGGGTTGGGGTAGGCGACGTCCCGAATACTTTGAGTGTGGTAGGGGGTGTCACCTACAAAGACACTCCGATGCTCAAGTCAGTGAAGTGTACAGGCGAATAAGGATTGAGTGGTGTGTCACGTACCTTGGGGGAAGGGTAGGTCCTTCCCCATTTATACTGTGTTAGAGGTGGGCCCTGCAAGGACAGGCCCACTTTCTTCGAGACCTCCCCTGCATAGCTGTAGCGAAGTTGTCAGGGGCGCGTGTCTGGGTCGGCGAACGAGCACCTTGCTCCTAACCGTTTGGGTCGGGTGGTGTCCGGGTCGAGCCGGCCCACATTCAGTTTGGGCCAGGCCGTAACAGTGCCCCCGACGCGCCAGCAATGACCGTGAGGGTCGTTGGTGGCGTGTCCTCTCCTTTCGTGCGTTGTCGCCAGATCGGCCGTCCGTGGAGGGGACGTGCCTCTTGCGCACGTATCTGTTCGTTGTTGGAACGGCCGCTTATCGCCTCGTTCTTCGCGCGGAGCATTAAATGCTCATAATGGGTTGGAAAACTCTGTATGCAAAGACCATTTTGCCCCCAGGCCTTTCGCGCTTCTTGAGTGGCAGTTTTAAACAGTTTTGCCTTGGTTTTTCCTCTCCCACTCTTGCTCCTCCTATCTCCCTCTTCTTCACTTCCAAAAATCCCAAAGCTTCGTTCTAGCATCCTTGCGCATCTTTCCTTTTTTCTTCCCAGTTTTCGCAACTAATCCAGGTGAGCATCAATCCCTTCTTTTTCTGCTTCGTTGTTTTCTTATACTTATTGGTGTCTTTCCTGTACGTTTGTTGTCTGTATTTGCTTCTTGTTCTTGCTGTTTGTTTGGTTTTTGCGTGGTAGATAACTTTTTAGTGTCAAGTAGGTGCGTTAGGGGGGTTACCATTCCAGGGTAGGCTCTTAGATAGCTTGTATGATAGATAGCTTTTAGCCATGCTTGATCTTAACTGTTGGATAGGACAAATATAGTTTTTGGGCTTTTTCCGGACTCCCGACCTCATAGACTAACGGAGTGGTACCCCACTATAGGTATGCCTCGCATCGTTTCTCAGGCTTCTCCCTCTGCCGCGAATTACGATCCCTATGCCTGGGTGACTTCCGATGTGAAGGATTCGCCAAACCAGATGGACGAGGGGGAGTTGACGGAGTTCCGACAAGGCAAGTATCTTTGTTGAGGGACAGACGAGGAGGCCAATTATGACGTCTTCGTTCCCGCCCCCAACGAACGGCTGTATGAAATTAATTTTCACTCCCCCCTGGTTGCCGACTGGATTTGGTTTTACAAGGCCATGTTCACCCAGTGGGCGTTTGCATCCCGTTTTCTGACTTCCAGATGGCGCTTCTCAACCGGATATCCGTGTCGCCGTCACAGCTGCATCCGAACAGTTGGGCCTCTATCCGCTGTTTCGAGATGGTGTGTGAATATCTCGAGTTGCCGGTGTCTGTTGACGTCTTTCTCTTTTTCTTCAACCTCACTAATCCCTCCAAGGAGGGGAAAGCGAGGAAAGGGTTCTTGTCCTTCCGATCCGCCCAGGGTCGGAGGATATTTGGGTTGTTCGAGGACTCGTATCATGGGTTCAAGGATAAATATTTCAAGGTCCGTCCCGCCAAAGGTCGGCATCCCTTCTGGTTGTCGTTGGAGGGGGAGCGCCTCATCCCGACATACTGGAGCTTCGGGGCGGGGTCTAACACCTTCATAAAGGTGACCTATAAGGGAATGTCTGCTGTAAATAAGAGAATTGCCGACGTGTTGTGGGCAGTTTTTGGAAAGAACCACGTGAACCCCCACCTCCTCATGGGTGAACGGGAGGTCGCCAGGAGTTATATTTGTGAGCTATTTTGTCTTGTGTTTTTTGCATTGTTATCGCTTTATTTGGTTTTATCGGCTTCACAACTAACACGTTTGTTTGTCCATTGCAGTGGAGATGTCGGCTTCAGTAATAGGGCTCGAGGGTTTGTATAAGACCTTCTTAGAGGATAGTGATGAGGAGAAGGCCAACGAGAAGGTTGCCGGGAAGCCGGAGGACCTTTCTTCGGAGAAGAAAGATCAGTCGGTGCCTTCACCTCGTGACGCCGAAATGTCCGACAAGAATCCTACCGGCGTGCATGCTTCCCCTATTCACGAGGAGACGGCCGGTGTTGGGCATTCCTCCTCTCGACAAGAGAGTCCCGACTTAAAGCTTGTCCCTACTCCCAAAAGGCAGAGGGCATCCTGTAGCCCTGAGGGGACTCTTACTGTGATGGAGAGAAACTTCGATGCTGGGGCTTTCATCGACTCCCAACTGATCCCCGACACAGAGGATCACTTCCTTGGTACCGAGCTGACGAGCCAGGCGAGGTGGATGTATCACACGCTGCTTCGTGGGGTTGTAATAGCTCGGAAGGCCGAGTTCGAGTTGTCGGGGATGCAGTCACTACGAAGAAAGCTTGAATCTGCTGCCACGGCCAATAATGAATTCAAAGTTCAAGTTGAATCGCTTCAAGGGCAGCTGTCTGAAGCGGGGGAGAGACTCAAGATTGCCGAGGAGAAAGCCATGTCTGCCGAGGAGAAAATGAAAGCCTCCGATGAGACCGTGTCCCGTTTAGCCGAGCGGGAGATGACTCTGGAGAGCCAGCTGAACACCGCGCAAGGTCGGGTGGTGGCCTTGGAGAAAGAGTGTGACGAGGCCGTCTCGCTGGCTAAGGCTGCTCAGGCCGAGGTTGAAGAGCTCAAGAAGAAACACAAGGCGATTAGAGAGCAGGGAAAGAACGCGGTCTTCATGACTGAGGAGGCCCTTAAGGCCCAGGTGAAGATCGTGGCTCTCGATTTCGACACATCAGCGATTGGAGTATTCAAGACAATCAAGGATGGCAAGATCGTTGATATGCCGAGGAAATGAGCTTGTAGAACTTGTTTTTTGTTGTAGAACTTGTTTACATTGTTATACTTTTAAAATACGTTTGATCGGCTTATCGTCACCGTCGTCTTTGCCCCTGGTGGTGTTTTTACTTCGTCGTGTTACCGTTTTGTTGATGTGAGCTTAGTGCTTGCTCGTTTACCATTGTATTGGTAGCGGGGCCAGGTCGTGGCCTTTTTTTATCATTGTAGCCGTCCGTAGTGGCTGTGGTTTAGGTGGCCCCCGGGGTGATCAGTCCCGGGGTGCCGTATTGTGGTTCCGTTTAATGCGTCGTGGAACTCGTCGTCGTGTGATGTGTAAGTAGGAAAAAGAATAATAGAAATAAAATTGGAAGAAATGGTAAGTAAATATTAATCGGCAATTAAGCAAGTCTATTACCATTGACAGATACAAAGGTAAATGATTAAGCTCATTAGATCGCCTGGTCGGCATACTTGATCTAAGGGTAGAACCTTCTCAGGTTCCCCGTATTCCAAGTTCTCGGGACCTCCCTTCCATCGAGCTTCTCCAATTTGTAGGCGTCGTTGCCAATCACTTCTTTGATCTTGTAGGGGCCTTCCCAGTTTGCCTTCTCCCTGGGTCGGCGGGCCGATGTCATTGCACCGCAGGACGAGTTCGTTCTGCTCAAATTCTCTTTGAGAACCTTGGTGTTGTAGCGCAGGGCCATTCTTTGTTTTAGTGCTACTTCTGACAGGTGGGCCTTCTCCCTGGTCTCATCTACTAGGTCCTTCTCTACTGCTTCCTCAACCCCCTTGAGAAGTACCCGTGGGCTCGGTTCGCCGATCTCTACGGGTATCATGGCGTCTACCCCGTATGTCAGGCGAAAAGGGGTTTCTCCTGTTGCTGACTGCTCGGTTGTACGGTAGGACCAGAGGACTGAGGCGAGCTCGTCAGCCCATGCTTCTTTCTTGCTGTCTAGTCGCTTCTTGAGGCCAAGTAAGATGACCTTGTTTGCGGACTCGATTTGTCCGTTTGTCTGGGGGTGTTCTACCGAGGAGAATCTCTGTTTGATGCCCAAGCCTGTGAGGAACTCTACAAACTTCTTGTCGGTGAATTACGTCCCGTTGTCTGAGATGACGACCTCCGGGATGCCGAAACAAGTTATCACCTGCCTCCACATGAACTTTCTGCAATTGGACGAGGAGATGGTGGCCAGCGGTTCGGCCTCTATCCATTTGGTGTAATAGTCAACGGCGACTATGAGGTATTTGACTTGCCCTGGGCCAACTGGGAAGGGTCCCAGAAGGTCGACTCCCCACTGTGCGAAAGGTCGGGAGGACGTCATCAGGCTCAGTTCGGTGGCCGATGCTCTGTGGAAATTAGCATTCTCTTGGCACTTGACGCATTTTTTTACAAACCCCTTCGAGTCTTCCATCATCGACAGCCAATAATATCCGGCTCGGATGAGCTTCCTTGCTAGGGCTTTGAACGCGATGTGGTGACCGCAGCACCCCTCGTGGACTTCTCTGAGCACGTAGTCCGTCTGATCGGGGTGTAGGCATTTCATTAGAGGTTGGCTAAGTCCCTTTTTGAATAGTTGGCCCTGTATGACTGTGTATTTGGCAGCCTCCCTTCTTAACGTTTTAGCTTCCTTCTCGTCTCCAGGGAGGTTGCTGCTTTGCAAGAAAGTTTAGGATCAGAGAAATAATGATAGTGTTAGAAAGATGGAAATTATTTTTTAGGTATTGATCCTAATAGATTTGAAATATAGCATTTTTTTTTAGAGTCGACGTCTTAATAGCTCCACTCTACGATACTTTTTCACTCAGTTTTTTGGGGATCCGAATTCTTGTATTTTGGTTGGACGATTCTTAAAGAAAACACTAATATAAGGAGCTGTCTTGAGAGAACTATCACCGTAAAAGTTAGTTTGTATGATAGGACAATAAAAATATTAAACAATATGAATGTTCGGTATATCGGGTATTGAACAGTTCGGGTAGATGTCCTGGTTGAAGAGGGGGGAGATCTCGTCTGGTCGTACGTCACTGGGTTGGGGTAGGCGACGTCCCGAGTACTTTGAGTGTGGTAGGGGGTGTCACCTACAAAGACACTCCGATGCTCAAGTCAGTGAAGTGTGCAGGCGAATAAGGATTGAGTGGTGTGTCACGTACCTTGGGGGAAGGGTAGGTCCTTCCCCATTTATACTGTGTTAGAGGTGGGCCCTGCAAGGACAGGCCCACCTTCTTCGAGACCTCCCCTGCACAGCTGTAGCGAAGCTGTCAGGGGCGCGTGTCCGGGTCGGCGAACGGGCGCCTTGCTCCTAACCGTTTGGGTCGGGTGGTGCCCGGGTCGGGCCGGCCCACATTCAATTTGGGCCATGCCGTAACAATGAATAATAGATATATTGATTACCTATATTTTTTTTAATTTAATAGGTATGTAGGTGATTATGTTGATTATTCTTAATTAGATGATTATTCCTTTTGATTCGATTTACTCATGCACAGTTAACCATGACTGGATGTTCAATTTATCAGATGTGCGAATAGTTACCCTAATGTTAGAATTTAGGAGGTAATTTAGGAGTGGGATATTTTTTTACTTTATTAAATCGATTTTAAAGTCTATTATTCATATTGTTTACAAAAGTCATTGTTTACCTAACAACACTGTTTTTTAAATATTAATCCCCCACATAAAATTCTTTTCCAAATATTGGTCCTATGAAATTTATAACACGTGTGTGGTGTAAAGCTATTTATTTGGTTTTGAAAAGAAAATGTGCATAGTCCAATATTATATATATTGTGCTATAGAATATTTGAAAATTGAAAATCAAATTGGGTTATGGAAAGAAATTATTTGAAGATAACGTTGGTATATTGGATGCGAGATCAAAGGAAGAGGACATACAAACTGATAGATTAAGCACGTTGTCAGATCTTGAATGGTTAATGGTCATTTTACCCCTAATAATATTGCTGTAGGGAACATGGGTGGCTCCTTTTTGGTTGATTTGCTTGAGGAAGAAAGAGTGGTTACAGATATCAATTTTCAAAGCTTTAAGCCAGTAAATATAGATATTGTATTAAACAAATTTTATTTTGCCTTTCTCTTTTTCTTATTTTGTTTCTTATTTTTTAGTTTAATTTATTCTCTTGGAGATCCTTGAACCAGTGAACCTTGAGTATTCCTTTTGTTTTGTTGAATACTGATTAATTACTCACCTAAAAAAAATTTAACTTAAGGTTATACCTTATAAATTTTCATTTTTTTAATATTAAAGGAAAAGATTAAACATTGAAATCATATATATATATATAATCTCTAAAAATACAAAACAATTTCGTTGTTGGTACACTATTTATAATAGACACTATTTTAATATTAGTTTTTTTTTTTTTAACAATGAATACATATTTTTTATTTTATTAATTAAAAATAACTTAAATATACAATTAATTAAAATTCTATTTTGAAAAATCTTATGTTTTTTATTAGAATTGTAAAATATCACGTCAAAATATGATTGTTATAGTTTTTTTAGAATATGTCTTCATGTATTTGCTATATTTTACCGACAGGATAATTTCTTAAGGGTCGAAAACTCAAGACGCCATTTCTCCATTTCTCTCTTTTTGAATCTATTTTATCAAAAACTGAGAACCAAAATAGTAAATCGTTCTAAATAAGATAATTTAAAATAAACTCAATCCGTTTATAGAATTCCACTCTCAACAACTTTCGGCCGAAGCCAACAGCCTCACTGACTAACTATATATATTTAAATTCTGGGCCAACATCCCGATTACATTATTTTCATGCATAATGTGTTGCCACCTTTGTTATTTTTTTTCAATGTTCAGTTATAATTATGTTTTGAAAAATGAATAATCAATGGGTCAATGAGGACATTCAAAGTCCAGTTTCCATGGAATGGTACAGACTATAGATTATTATGGGCTTTAAAAATACTAGCGGTTTGTATTATTTTTAAGAAATTAATTTTATTTTTTTGTTAATATATCATTCCTTCTTTAAATTTATTAGATAAGTATGTTTTTTATTTTAATGTTGACGTGACTTTATTTATATTATATTTTATTAAAATTAAAATTATTATAAACTAAAATATAATTCAAAAAATAATGATAATAATATTATTTTGATTCAAAAAGGGTATATATAAACCAAAATATATGTTAATTATTTACAAAAGATAATTTTTACTTAAATGTTATGAATATTCATATTTGTCTTTATCTTTTTTAAGTGGTAGGCCAAAATATGAATCTAAATACGAAAAGGTCTTCATTTTTTTATAAATAGTGAAAAAATAGAATAAATGAGAATACTTATTTTTTTCGTTTTTAAATATCAAAATAAAAGAATAATTAATAAACAAAATAAAAGAGTATAAAAATTGTGTATCTGAAAAAAAATTCTTCGTAATTCATCATACATCTTCTTATCAATAACTTCTTTAGTCTTGAAAAACTATCAGATTTATTGACTTTAAAAATAAATATATAAACGCTTCAAGATTATTCAATTAAAAATTATGTGTAACAAAATCAAAATAAAAATTTAAAAACATTATTTACAAATTAACTATTTATAAATGTTATTAAGTTTAATTATTTATTTTTAATTAATATTTAATTAAAAGCCGAGATAAAAATTTATATTCAAAACACTCTCTATCTTCGTGCATAATTTCAATTGATAAAAAATATTTTATTTTTTTAATTTTATATTTAATTTTTTAAATTATCTTTAATTTTATTATATTTTCAAAATTATTAATTTATATTTTTATTATATCCTTTACAATATCAAACACTATTCTTTCTCTTGCTATTATTCTCTATACACATATATGTCATTGTTTCATCGCCATTATTATTATTATATTACTTTGTTCTCATTTCTCGTTTTTTTCTTCTCTTTCCATCTTCTCTTCACCCGACTGTCCGCAATTAATTATCACCAAATATTATTATCGTAAATTCGCAACTTTTAATCTTATCTATTACTTTGATTTATAACCATCTATTCTGTTAACTTTTATGAGTTGTTGAAGTTTCGCTAGAAAAAGTAAGACATAAAGCATTTAAAATTTTTACCCAAATTATCAAATTAACTTTTAGAATGTATAAAATTTATAAATTTAAATTAAGATATTAAACAAATTTATTATGTTGTTATTATGCATAACAAAATTAAAATAAAAATTTAGAAACATTATTTACAAATTAACTATTTATAAATGTTATTAAGTTTAATTATTTGTTTTTAATAGTATTTAATTTGAAGTCGACATAAAAATTTATATTCAAAGGACTCTTTATCTTGATGTAAAATTTCAAATGATAAAAAATATCTTATATTTTTTTAATTTTATATTTAATATTTAATATTTTCTTTAATTTCATTATTTTTTAAAATTATTAATTTATAACTTTTATTATATCCCCTTACTATATCAAATACTATTCTTTCTCTTATTATTATTCTCTGTACACATACATGTCATTATCTAATAGTCATTATTATATTATTTTGTTTTTTCGCATTTTTTCTTCTCCTTCTACCTTCTCTTCACTCTATCATAATTAATTATCACCAAATATTTATGTTACGGTGGGTAACCAGAGATTGGTGGGCCGGATGACGTTGGTAGGCCCAAACGTGTGAGGGAGGAGACTATCGCGTTTGCCCGAAACTCGGTGTTCCTCCGTCCGACTTGCACGTGTGAAAGAATGGGGGGTGGTACCTGCAAAGACACTCCGATGCCTAAGTTAGCAAGGGTATAAGCAAGTTTAGAATGTATTGGACTTAGTGATACCTGAGGGAAGTCAGGGTATTTATAGTGGTGAACCAATAACCACCGCTGAAGTAGTGCCACCTTTTTAGGCGGATAACCGTTCCCATATCTTAGGGAGGTTAAGATATGGCTCTATGAAGTGGTTAGAGAGTTTCTAGGGGCAGTTACTCATTCGAATGAGTGTTATCTGCCAGCTAACCCTCGTATCCGACTTCTTTGGAGCAGGTCGTGTTTAGTACCGACTTCTGGGACGAAGGCTGGTACTGGAGGAGGGCCAACCCTTTGGGTTGGGCTTCTTTGCTTAGATCTTGGGCCCTATTTATTGGGCCAGGGTATGAACAGTGCCCCTACTCGAGCCCAATTTTTTTTCTTTTTAAGAGTTGGGTTCGAGTATTCAACTCGGGGTTTTGGCCGATTTGCAGGAGGACCGACGTGATGGTTTAGGAACCGACGTGATCTTTCTTGACCTTTCGGTTCTGACAGTTACGTCTAATCAAGCGTCGTGTCCGTTAGGGGTGTGCGTAGAGATTTAATGGCCTTGGTAACGGTGCATCTTCATTAATGACTGCCCCCATTTTACCATTATGCCCCTAACGTCTTTATAAATACTTTTCCTCTCTTTCGTTGTTTCGTTTCTGCAATCTTTCAAATTTCCCTTGCATTTGTTCGTGCTGTATTGTTGCGTTTCGAAGGTTCTTACTTCCTCCTGTCTTGATTTCAGACTCAAAGGTTAGTTTTTTCCCTTCTGTGACATGTTTTCTATTTGCGTGCCTTTATCTTGTAGGTAGATTTGATTTGTAGGCTTTAGTTCCGTGCCCCTTCCCTTAGAGACCGTGTGTTGATTTTTCTTTTCTTTTGTAGGTTTCTTGTCATCCCCTTTTTTAAGAAAAGAAAATGGCTTCCGTAGATGCTCTCTCCCAGTGGGTAGACGTTACGGTTCTAGGGGAGGAGCCCTCCGTTGACACTGAATTTATCACCCACCTTCGTACTCACTATAGAATTTGTACTTCTGAAGAAGATGAGCCCAAGTACGAGTTGGTAGTCCCGGGTCCAGAAGACCGGGTTTGTTTCGGGAGGGCTGACGAGACGGCCCCTCATTTCTTTTTTATGTATGAGAGTATGGTCACTCGTTTGGGCGTTTTCCTCCCTTTTTCAGAGTTTGAAATGTCTGTATTGCGTCATTGCCGAGTGGCTCCCACCCAGCTTCACCCCAACTCTTGGGGTTTTCTAAAAATTTATCAATTTATCAGCCAGGCTCTAGAGTTTCCGACTTCTCTAAGGATTTTCTTTTACCTTTTCCATATGACCAAACCCTTCAGTGGGATAAATAATAAGCAACAGTGGGTGTCCTTTCGAGCCATTCAAGGTCGGAGGCTTTTTACCCTTTTTGACGAGTCCTTTCACGACTTCAAGAACTACTTTTTCAAAGTGCAAGCTGTAGAGGGTCACCACCCCTTTTTCCTGGATGAGCATTCCTCTCCCCGATTTCCTTTATATTGGCTGGAGGCCTCCCCCTGCGAGAAATATGGTCTAGATGACCTAAATGAGGTCGAGGTAGCCATTGTGGGGTTCCTCCGAGAAGTGTGGGGGAGGGCCCCATACTTGGATACTAAAAAATTTCTCCAGGGGTCGCCGGCCTTTGTCCAGCCACAATTAGGTAGCTTTTTGCACTTCTTGCTTATTTCCGACTTGCGATTTCTTTTACCGACTTTGTCTGATTTTAGCTATCATTTTGTTTTTGCAGAGATGGCAAAGAAAAATGCTCAAGAGTCTTACCAGAGGGTTCAGGAAGCCAAGGCAAAGTCTCGAGCCAGGTCTGGAGGTGTTAGAATGGTTGTCTCTCCCCCTCCTCCTCCTCGGAACGTCGGCACTTCCTCTCAACCTATTGTAATTTCTTCCTCTGCTTCTTCTCTGCCGCCCCCTCCCGTCCGACCTACTCCTGAACTAGAGCCAAAGAAGCGCAAGACCTTAGAGTCTGGCGCTACTGGTGAGGCGGACGCTCTTGTGTTCGTCCGAAAGAACATCTATCCTCATGTTCGTATGAGTATGGATGATGTCTCTGTTCGGCACTACCTCACTACTGTGGTTGAGGAGAGTCTCAAGACGGCGGGGGTTTGTGGCAAACTCTTGGATATATTTGAGAAGACTCCCATCAGCTCTTTAGGGACGACCTCGAGGGTCGAGGAGCTGGAGGGTAGGCTTCGTATATATCAGGAGCATGAGAAGGAGTTGGAGGGGAAAGTCGCCAAACTGACGGAGGAGAGGGACAGCCTCAGAGAGAAGGGGAAGAAGTTGCAAGCCCAGTGCAACATGGAGATGGATTTGAGGAAAGCAGCGCAAGCCAGCTACAACAGTTTGTTTGCTGATCTTGTGTCTGTAAAGAATGACTTGCTGAACGCTCGGAAGGCCTATACCGAGTTGGAGGACTCTATTGCGGATGGTGCTGACGAGGCTTGGAGGATTTTCAAGGAACAGGTCGGAGTTATTGCTCCTGACTTGGACCTTTCTCCTTTGGACCCTGATAAGATTGTAGTTGATGGTGCCATCGTGGATCCTCCTGTCCCCGTGGTGGAGTCTGAGTCTGATTTAAAGACTCGGGGTCAGAGGATCATAGAGTCCCCTCCTCGTTCCAAGGATGCTCCGAGTTCCTCTACCGCTCCTCCGACTTCCTCTTCGACTCCTGCTTCTGGTGTTCCCCCTGACTCTGCTGGTGGTGATCCTCTTGAGAAGTGATTTTGGCTATTGGGGCCCGGCCTGTGGGCCCCTCTTTTTTAAACTCTTTATTTATTTTGGTGGTGTTTGAACAATTTTTTGGCCTTTTAGGGCCGTAAACAAAACACTTTATGATACCCCTTTTTATAAGGGTTATTGTAAGTTAAAAAATAAGTACCCTTTTTTGGATAAGGGTTTTGAGTTACCTTATGTGCGCATGCTTTTTCTGTTCGTGGTTCTTTTGACTCCTTGATCTTTTCTAGGAAAAAAAAAACCTTTTCTTTGGGGCTTGCCTGCTTTTCTGAATTTCCTTAAGGCAGCCTTGCTATTCTTTCGTAGTTTTTCCTTATCTCTTTTTGTTATTCCTAGTACTCAATTTTGTTTTATTGAGTTTTTCGTGACTTAGGCTACTTTTGCGATTCATTTTAGCTTTACTCGGCTTCGTTTTCCGACCTATGAGTCGGATTGCTTCCGAGTTTATCATGATCGACTTCTATAGCCTCTTTACGCCGACTTGTACCTCGTCGTTTTATCCTGACGACCATCTAGGTCGGTTCATGGGATTTTCACGTTTTGTCGAGCTTAAATCGGCGCGTTTCGTAGAAGGAAAAATAAAAAGGGAATTTAAAAGAGATATTTAAAATGAAAAAGATCTTTGTTAATTGAGGAGGTACCTTATTGCTACTAAGGGCTTTTGATAATTTATTTCCCTTAGCCCCTACTATGATGCCTCGTTAAAAACCCTTCTCCAGAAAAAACCCTTTGATTCTGGGAAAAAATCATGAAGCTGGGAAAAGAGTACATCAGGGAGTAGAGTTCGCTTCTTAGCTGTAGTACCTTTTCATATTACAAGCATGCCATGACCTTGGTAACTCGGTGCCGCCTAAGTCGGTCACCTTATAATAGCCCTTTCCTAAGACCTCCTCGATCTTGTATGGTCCTTTCCAATTAGCAGCGAGCTTTCCCTCCCCAGATTTGTTGACTCCAATGTCGTTTCTGATCAAGACTAAGTCGTCAGGGGTGAAATTCCTTCGAATGACTTTTTTGTTGTATCTTGTAGTCATCCTTTGTTTTAGCGCTGCTTCTCTTATTTGAGCTTCTTCTCGGACTTCAGGGAGCAGGTCGAGCTCTTCTTTGTGCCCCTGTATATTCCTGATCTCGTCGTAGAAAATCACTCTTGGGCTTCGCTCATTGATCTCTATTGGGATCATTGCTTCTACGCCATAGACTAGTCGGAAGGGCGTTTCTCCAGTGGCGGATTGGGGTGTTGTTCTGTAAGCCCATAGTACTTGTTGGAGCTCTTCAGCCCAAGCTCCTTTCGCATCTTGTAATCTTTTCTTCAGTCCTGCCAGTATGACTTTGTTGGCTGCTTCGGTTTGCCCGTTGGCTTGTGGGTGTTCCACCGAGGTGAACTGGTGTTTTATTTTCATACTGGCTACCAGGCTTCTAAAGGTGGAGTCAGTGAACTGGGTCCCATTATCTGTAGTGATGGAGTAAGGTATCCCATACCTTGTGATGATATTTTTGTAGAGGAACCTTCGACTTCTTTGTGCAGTGATGGTGGCCAGTGGTTCTGCTTCTATCCACTTTGTGAAGTAATCTATTCCCACTATTAGGTATTTAACTTGTCCTGGCGCCTGGGGAAAAGGACCTAACAGATCCATTCCCCATTTTGCAAAGGGCCATGGAGAAGTGATACTAATGAGCTCTTCTGGGGGAGCCACGTGGAAATTTGCATGCATTTGACATGGCTGGCACTTTTTCACAAATTCTGTGGCATCTTTCTGCAAGGTTGACCAGTAGAATCCTGCTCGGATCACTTTCCTGGCCAATGACCTGGCTCCGAGATGATTCCCGCAGATTCCACTGTGTACCTCCTCCAACACCTCGGTGGTTTTTGAGGTCGGCACACACTTTAGCAATGGTGTTGATATCCCCCTTCTATAGAGAACATTTTTCACCAAGGTATAGTGTTGTGCTTCCCTTCGTATTTTTTGGGCTTCTTTTTCCTCCTTAGGGAGGGTGTCGAATTTTAGGTATTCGACTAAGGGGTTCATCCATCCGAGGTTCAATCCGACCACTTCAAGGACTTTTAGTGTGTCTTCCATTTTTACCACTGAAGGTTCCTGGAGAGTCTCTTGAATCAGGCTTTTGTTATTTCCTCCTGGCTTGGTGCTTGCTAGCTTGGATAGGGCGTCTGCTCTGCTGTTTAGATCCCGAGTTATGTGCTTCACCTCGGTTTCTGCAAAGCGCCCCAAGAGTTCCGAGGCTTTCTCCAAGTACCTTTTCATAGTTGGGTCTTTTGCCTGGTACTCCCCACTTATTTGAGAGGTCACCACTTGGGAGTCGCTGTATACCATCACTTTCGTAGCACCGACTTCTTCAGCCAGCTTCAATCCTGCGATCAAGGCTTCGTATTCTGCCTGATTATTTGAAGCTGGGAATTCGAACTTGAGGGAAACTTCTATCTGGGTTCCCCTTTCATCTACCAATATTATGCCTGCGCCGCTTCCTGTTTTATTGGAGGATCCATCCACATAGAGTTCCCAAGTAGTCGGTTTGTCCTCTTGATCCCCTGCATATTCGGCAACGAAGTCGGCGAGGCACTGGGCTTTAATCGCCGTCCGAGTTTCATACTTTAAGTCGAACTCGGAGAGCTCTATTGCCCATTGTACCATTCTTCCTGCAATATCCGTTTTTTGGAGGATTTGCTTCATGGGTTGATTCGTGCGGACTCTTATTGTGTGAGCCTGAAAGTAAGGCCGTAGCCTTCGAGAGGCTATTACTAAGGAGTAGGCGAACTTTTCTAATTTGTGGTACCTTAGCTCAGGGCCCTGTAGAACTTTACTGATGAAGTAGATTGGGTGTTGCCTGACCTCCTCTTCTCTTATCAAGGCTGCTGAGACAGCCCTGTCTGCCACGGAGAGGTATAGGATGAGGTCTTTTCCGGCTATAGGTCGGGTCAAGATAGGAGGCTGGCTCAAAAACTTTTTGAACTCCTAGAACGCCTCCTCGCATTCGGAAGTCCACTCAAACTGATGCCCCTTTCTCAGTAGGGAGAACAGCGGAAGGGATCTTAGTGCTGATCCTGCCAAAAATCTGGAGAGAGCTGCTAGTCGGCCATTCAGCTGTTGGACCTCTCTCAAACAAGTCGGGCTTTTCATCTCTAGGATAGCTCTACACTTGTCGGGATTGGCTTCAATCCCTCTTTGTGTTAGCATGAATCCTAGAAATTTTCCTGCCTCCACTGCGAAGGCGCACTTTGCAGGATTTAGTCTCATCCCGTGCAACCTTATGGTGTCGAAGACTTGTGAGAGGTCAGACAAGAGGTCGACTTCCTTCTTGGTCTTTACCAACATATCGTCGACGTATACTTCCATTAAGTTTCCTAAGTGAGGGGAAAACACCTTGTTCATCAGCCTCTGATATGTGGCCCCTGCATTTTTCAATCCAAATGGCATGACCACGTAGCAAAAGTTAGCTCTGGGCGTGATGAATGATGTTTTTTCCTGGTCTGGTTCGTACATCGGGATTTGGTTATATCCCGAGTAGGCGTCCATAAACGACAAGTATTGATAACCCGAGCTAGAGTCTACTAGGGCATCAATGCTTGGTAGTGGATAAGGGTCCTTGGGACATGCCTTATTTAAGTCGGTGTAGTCGACGCACATTCTCCATTTGCCATTTTGTTTTTTGACTAGCACTACATTGGCTAGCCATGTTGGGTATTTGACTTCTTTGATGAAGCCGGCTTCTAGGAGCGCCTGCACTTGTTCTTCTACTACTAGGGCTCGTTCTGGGCCGAGCTTGCGTCTTCTCTGTTGCACAGGTCGGGACCCTGAGTAGACCGAGAGCTTGTGAGACATGAGCTTGGGGTCTATCCCAGGCATGTCGGAGGCCTTCCAGGCGAAGAGATCGGAGTTATCTTTTAGGAGCTTAGTCAACCCTTGTCTTAAGGTTTCCCTTAGGTTGGCTCCTATGTGAGTATTTTTTCCTTCCTCTTCGCCGACCTGAATCTCCTCGGTTTTTCCCCCGGGCTGGGGTCGCAGCTCTTCTTTAATCCTTGCTCCACCGAGCTCTATTGTGTGAACCTCTTTGCCTTTTCCTCTCAGGTTTAGGCTTTCGTTGTAGCATTTTCTTGCTAGCTTCTGATCTCCCTTTACCGTTGCTATCCCTGCTGGGGTCGGGAATTTCATGCAAAGGTGGGGTGTCGATACCACCGCTCCGAGTCGATTAAGGGTAGCTCTGCCGATTAGAGCATTATAGGCCGACCCCACGTCGATGACTATGAAGTCTATACTCAGAGTCTTTGATTTCTCCCCCTTTCCAAAGGTGGTGTGGAGGGGCAAAAATCCTAGTGGCTTTATTGGCGTGTCACCTAGTCCGTACAAGGTGTCGGGGTAGGCTCTCAACTCTTTCTCATCTAAACCTAGCTTGTCGAAGGCGGGCTTGAATAGGATGTCCGCCGAGCTTCCTTGGTCTACTAGTGTTCTGTGTAGATGGGCATTTGCCAGGATCATGGTGATTACCACTGGGTCGTCGTGCCCAGGGATTATTCCTCGCCCATCTTCCTTTGTGAATGAAATGGTTGGGAGGTCGGAGGACCCCTCTTCAATCTGGTACACTCTCTTGAGGTGTCTCTTACGAGAGGATTTCGTGAGTCCCCCTCCTGCAAACCCTCCTGAGATCATATGGATATGTCTTTTCGGAGTTTGCGGTGGTGGGTCTCTTTTGTCCATATCATCTCGCTTTCTTTTTCCATGACTGTCCGACCTTTCTATGAGATATCTGTCAAGCCGACCTTCTCTGGCCAGCTTTTCTATCACATTTTTAAGGTCGTAACAGTCGTTTGTAGAGTGCCCATATATCTTATGGTACTCACAGTAATCCCCGCGACTTCCCCCTTTTTTATTCTTAATAGGTCTGGGGGGAGGTAGCCTTTCGGTGTTACAAATTTCTCTTTATACATCCACTACAGGGACTTTCAATGGAGTATAAGAGTGATATTTTCTTGGCCTATCAAGGCCGAGCTCTTCCTTCTTCTTCGCTTCCCTCTCCCTCTCTTTCGTTGAGGGAGGGTGCCCGAGTCGCAAACTTGGGTCTCGTAGCCTAGCGTTTTCTTCCATATTGATGTATTTTTCGGCTCTTTCCTGTACATCATTTAAAGAGGCGGGGTGTCTTTTTGATATGGACTGTGAGAAGGGACCTTCTCTAAGACTATTGACTAGCCCCATGATGACTGCTTCGGTGGGCAGGTCTTGAATCTCCAAACATGCTTTGTTGAACCTTTCCATATAGGCCCGTAAGGACTCTCCGACCTCCTGTTTTATTCCCAGGAGACTTGGTGCATGCTTTACTTTATCCTTATGGATGGAGAACCTCATCAAGAACTTTCTTGAGAGGTCTTCAAAACTGGTAATTGACCTCGGAGGGAGGCTGTCGAACCACTTCATCGCTGCTTTTGACAAGGTTGTCGGAAAAGCTTTGCATCGCGTAGCGTCAGAAGCGTCGGTCAGATACATCCGACTTTTAAAGTTGCTCAGATGATGCTTTGGATCGGTGGTTCCATCGTAGAGGTCCATATCGGGGCTTCTAAAGTTTCTCGGAACTTTTGCCCTCATTATGTCCTCGCTAAACGGATCTTTCTCTCCTAAGGGAGAATCTTCTCTATCGCCGTGGGAATTCCGACTTTTGAGGGAGGATTCTAATTTTAAGAGTTTTCTTTCTAACTCTTTTCGTCGCTCCATCTCCTCTTTTAGGTTCTTTTCAGCTTCCTTTTGTCGTTCCCGCTCCTGTTCTAGCTGCTCGAGGCGGCTATGGATTAATCCCATAAGCTCACTAGTGTGGGAGGGTCCTTCTTTTTCTGATTCGCGCCCCTCCGAGGAGTTCACCTTCGGATTTTTGATTCCGGAGGTGCCTTCCCTATGTTGATCATTAGCTTCCTGGTGGAGGTTCTGATCTGCTTCATTGTTTCCGGTGTTCAAATTCTCTTGATCAGAATCTGTCTCCACATGACCTTCTTCAGGGGATCTTTCCGCCATCACTGGTTGATCTCTCGGGTCCCCGGCAACGGCGCCAATGTTACGGTGGGTAACCAGAGATTGGTGGGCCGGATGACGTTGGTAGGCCCAAACGTGTGAGGGAGGAGACTATCACGTTTGCCCGAAACTCGGTGTTCCTCCGTCCGACTTGCACGTGTGAAAGAATGGGGGGTGGTACCTGCAAAGACACTCCGATGCCTAAGTTAGCAAGGGTATAAGCAAGTTTAGAATGTATTGGACTTAGTGATACCTGAGGGAAGTCAGGGTATTTATAGTGGTGAACCAATAACCACCGCTGAAGTAGTGCCACCTTTTTAGGCGGATAACCGTTCCCATATCTTAGGGAGGTTAAGATATGGCTCTATGAAGTGGTTAGAGAGTTTCTAGGGGCAGTTACTCATTCGAATGAGTGTTATCTGCCAGCTAACCCTCGTATCCGACTTCTTTGGAGCAGGTCGTGTTTAGTACCGACTTCTGGGACGAAGGCTGGTACTGGAGGAGGGCCAACCCTTTGGGTTGGGCTTCTTTGCTTAGATCTTGGGCCCTATTTATTGGGCCAGGGTATGAACAATTTATATGTTACATCTTTATACGTTAATCAAATAACCAATGTTATATGCCAAACAAATGATATTATAGAAGTCAAAATAAATTATATTTTTGTAATATAATTCATTTATTTTTGTTTAATTTAAAAATAAATATTCATGTACTCAAATTTTAAATATAATATTCTGTATAATTAATAATTTAAAAATTAAAAAAATAATATTATCCCATATGAATTAATTTAAAAAAAAATAAATTTAACAAAATATTAGACTTTTTCAATTCATCATTAATAGGTACAGACATATTTAAAAAAGATAAAAAATACATGTGAGATGAAAAAAATTAGTTCTTTCTTGGTAAGAGAAAAAGATAGAACACTATCTTTGTACGTGAAATATTGAGGATAAATTAAAAAACTAAAAAGAATGATAAAAATATTAATTGGATAAGTAAATTAAAGAAAAAAAAATATAGGTGAAAGTTATACATAAATGTAGTAAATGCAGTAAAACTAAATGAAATTTGTAAGGATGGATGTGATGGTGTTAAAGGTAAAAAAATAATGGCAGCAAGAGAAATACAACAAAGTGTATTAAGAAGTCAAAAAAGAAGTAATAGAATGGATGAAATTATAAAAAAAATAAAAAAGATATATTTTTTATGATTACAAAAATATTCTAATAGAATAATTAGAATGAGGCTAAACTGTTGGACAGACCATCAGAGTACAGTACTCACAGACATACTCAAAACAACACTATACAAACAAAGACTAACATAAAATTAAACAAAATATAATTTAAATAAATACCTCAGAATATAATAAGATCTATGAAAAAAATTATTTATTACTACTAGTTAAACACTTGTTGGCTTCTAATTTTTTTTTATTTCACATATGGCCACGAAAAAATAAAAAAAAATAGAAAAGAGAGATCGTGGGAATAAAGAATTGAATAGAAGTTATGCGTGAGTTTTTTAACTGTTAGAGAAATAAGTAACTGTAAAATATTTTTGAATTATGTTAGTAGGGTTAAAATATAAAATAGAAAATTGGACACCAAATTCCATGTATTGCCATTATATATTGTTATAGATATAGATTATATTAAAAAATTATTAAATTATCTAATAATTGAGATTATAATTATGTAAAATTAAGACAATATAATAATATCTATAATAATATTATTTAGGCCAATAATAAAAGATTTATTGAATCAAAATTTAAAGAAAAATAAATTATTATTAATTAAATAAATATAAATATACATGATTTCTACCCATATTTGGACTATTCGATATATTACTTGAGCCAACTCCACAGTTATTGTGAGTATCTGTATATTTAGAAAAATTATTATTAAGATGAAAATAATGTAATTTGATAATTTAAGGGTACACTTAAGAGATAAATTATACATAATTGGTACTAAATACAGTAACATAGATATATCGTAAAAAATAATTCATATTAAATAATAAACTAACAACATAAATTTATTAATGGGTACAGAATATTAATGAGCGGGTATATTTGTGATATCTTATAATGGTGTTGTCATGTTAGTTCCACTAGATGTATCGATTTATTTTTCTCGTTTAATACTCTCTCGGTAACTGGCATGCCTTCTGGCAAGATGTTGCTGCCCCTGTTCTTCGCTCATATATTTTGTCTTCGTTGCCTGGCATAGTCTTGCCAAGTTCGTCGACCACTTCCTCGTGAATCTTTCATTGGTATGTTGTCAACTGTAATTAATCAAAGAAACATATAAACATATTTTTACACTTTTATTTAATAAAAAAAATAAATTACAGTAGATTTTACGTTATATTTAGGTGAAGTGAGAAGGATACCGGAAAAGATAGATGAGAAATAAAGAAAATTTTTTCTATTATAGAATAACCAGTAACATAAAGTGAGAAAAATAAACGAGAGAAACTGCTATTCTATTAGTGAAATAATTATAGAAGTTACATTGACGTGAACGTACGTGAATGAAAATGAAGTAGTAGGAATTCTGTAATTAAGAGTAAGTTATTAAAAGGAATAAAAATGAAAAAAACTTTTGGACACCAAAATGAGTTTTAGCATTATATATTATTATAGATTATAGATATAGATAATTTAAAGAATAATATGTGAACAACCCCAAACCCTACAAAATTAAAATCAGACTTCAAAATTCAGATTTGACAAAAAAAAATCGGTGGTTCTTTCGTATGTCTTCCATTTTCTTTTTCTTTATAAATGGCATGTATGCATGTCCATGCTTTTTGAAAAAAAAATTTTGTTCTTTAATATTTTTAAATTTTTTTAAAATTGTCTCTGACATTTAATTTGATTTAATTTTATTTTTAATGTTGAAAATAGATTTTTTTCGGTGAAAAAAAAATTGGATAGTGTGTAGTGTTTAATTTAACCATTCATTATTTTCTCTCTCTTATTTATTTCAGGTCCCACTTATAGAATCAAAGGTGAGAAATCACACTGGATTCTGTCAAGTGTTAAAAAAATTGGAAAGGATCCATTTCCTTTAATGTTTCAAATAAATTTTCATTATGCTGCTGCCGTTAATTTTTTAACAGTTAATAATTAATTAAATTTTTTTTCTAATTTTACCCTTAATCAAAATCCTAATTTTAACCTTATTCTACTTAAAAAATCTATTTTGATCATCCCAATTTCATTATCAATCCCACCCTCCATCATCTCATTCCCCTCTTCAATTACTATCACCATGACTCTCCTCTTAACAACTACCACCACCCACACATCTCCATTGTCACTTTCATAGCCTACACAACGGAATCAATTCATCTTCCAAATTCAAAACTATTATCATCAACTTTATTTACTAACACACACTCAAGAAAGCGTAAAAAGAATAAATAGTAAGAAAACTCAGAGGAAGAAGAAGGGAGGACCACTGCTACCACTAAACTGTCAGAGAGAGAGAGAGAGAGAGAGAGAGAGAGAGAGAGAGAGAGAGAGAGAGAGAGAGAGAGAGAGAGAGAGAGAGAGAGAGAGATTCTTTGGCGGCGATTCCTTCATATTTTTCTCTCTTTTCTCTTTTTCTGAGATTTTTCTTTTTTTTTTCTCTTTTTCTGAGATTTTTTTTTTGAGATTCTTTTTTTTTTTCTTTTCACGCTCTTTCTCTCAGTTTGTGAGTGTGTATTAAAAAATAACGTTAATGATGATAATTTTTAATTTTGAAGTTGGTAATGAAAGAACGATAGTAATCAAAGAGAAAGATGAGATGATGAAGGATGAATTGATAATGAAGTTGGGATTAGAATAAAATTTTTAAATAAATTGGAGTTAAAATCAAGATTTTGATTAAAGATAAAATTAAAAGAAAAATATTAATTAATTATTGACTATTAAAAAATTAACGATAGAGGTAAAATTAAAATCTATTTAAAATATTAAAGATAAAATTTAAATGATAAAAATAATTTTAAAAAATTTTAAAAATATTAAAAACAAAAAATATACTTTACTCAAAATAATTTATCTCACATGACATATATATTATTTTATGATAATATATTTAAATTATATAACATTAATTATTTCTACACATCTTTCCCTATATTTCCGGTCATGTCTATTTTTTTTATATAATTAAAATATTTTTATATTCTTATTCTTTTAATTAATTATCTTAGTTAAATTAAATTAAATTACTAATTAGTTTTTAATAATAAAATAAAATAGGTAATAAAATAAAATTAAAAAATATTATATGAATAACTGTAATTTTAAATTTTAAATTCTAAGTTAAATTTTACAATAAAAATTTTATAATTATCTTTATATAAAAATATTATTTTTATTTAAAATATAACTAAATAAATAAATTATATTTTTAATATAAATATTTTTATAAAAAAATATTTTTAGTATTTTCATTTAAATAGATGCCATATTTTAATAGTTATAGTTTAATCTATATCTTACTATAATGCAAAAAATGGGTAGTTCCCATCTCATTTCCTTATACATGACATGTATATATATACTACATACTTTTTGACAAACAAAAACGAAAAACTCTACCATGGCATATATCCAACGTTCTAAAAGGATACCCATAATCAAATCGCTATCAATGGTTCAACTAATCTAATAATAGTTCAATTAAAATAACTGAATTATAATAAAATAATATATTAAATTATAAATAAATACAAAACATATAAATATATTTTAATATAAATTTAAAAATAAAAAAATTAAAAATACAATATTAATTAAAATTTCATAATTTTATTATTGAAAATAAGTAGTATGACTATAATTTAATTTATCACATGTCAAATAATTTGTTATTATGATTATATTAAAGAGTTAATATAATAAGGTTCTTAATTAAATTTAGAGATTTATCATTATGATAGTGATAATAATATTGAGAGATAAATATTTTATAATTTAATTTAAATTGTTCTTGGTCATATATATAATATTCTTCATTAGATGAAAATTAATAGATCTCATTTATTAAATTATATATAGATGTGTATATAGAGATATGACCATTGAATTGACTCATTTTGAGAATTCCTAATGGTTATAATTACCGCATATTTATCAATAGGATATTCTCAAGAACATAGTAATAGAGTTTCCTTTGACCTGCGATTGTCATAATAATTAACAATGTATTTATTATACTTTGATTCCTGACAATAATATCCTAGGGAGCTAGTTGAATTGATATTTGGTATGATTTAAATACTTGTAAAATTAATTATTAGTCAATAAAAAATCCATCAACTCTCGGTAAAGAGTTTGAACTCTATGATTATAATAACTAAGATGAATAGAACTTTGGGCAAAAGGATTGAATGAATGAAGAAATGAGTTTCTTAGATCATTCATAGTTCATTATAATAATGGTAATAAATTAGAGTTTTGACAATTAAACCATATTCTAAGGATTAACTCAGAGTTAAAAAGATGGAATGAATTATACTTTGTTCTTCTTGGATTCTTAGTAAACATATATTACTTCATACTAGCTATCGGGTTGTTAAAGAGTATTGTTAGATGTCAACCTTAATTAATAAATTTAGTATGGCTAATTTACTACTCGCTTAGAGTTGAACCTATGGAGTCACACACTAACGAATATTCTAATCTTTGCTAAAAAATTATTTAATTATTATTTTAATTTGATCGAACAAATAATTATATTAATTCAAATAGAATATTATTATATTCTTTGCTAGCACCATGAATATAATAATATGATAATTTAGAATATTAAATGAGAATTGAGAGTAATTAGTTATTCTATTTCTAAATTTGAATTCTAAGTGTAGATGATTCTAATTAATTCTGTTTTAAATTGTGATATGATTCATAAAATTTGAAGGATTCAAATTTAAAATCAGTAATAAATCTCATTATATATATGTATACCAAGAGTAGAGAAAAAATACGAATAATACATAAACATATATGAGCCTACTCCTTAGAGAAAAATTTTATGGTATGTAAAGAGTTGTACAAGATTTCTCAATTTAGATCAGATGTCCATTGACAAAGAGTTGACAGTAAATGTTAGTCTCAGTATGAATACATATAGAGTCTTCGTACAATTAAATAATAAAATTTTTACTCAAGCATCCTAAGGTATTTTAAGTAAAATTTAAACATAAAATAGATTTTTAAGATTACTTCTTTTTACTTTCGCTGCATGTTATGAACACTTAATAATCTTTCATCTATATGAGTCAAGTGTAACACGAGTCAAATATAATTTTTTTATAACTTATTTAAAAAATATTCTATATACTTTAATTTTTAATATATATTTAATTTAAATTAAATATAGTAAACTAATATTAATATATTATATTGGTATTTATATAACAAGTTATATGTATTTTTAAAACAGTAATATAATACATTTAATTTAGACTAAATATATATTAAAAAATAAAGAATATAATACACATGTTTTTTAAATTGAAAAGAAAGACTATTAAGATGAAATTAAATTAGTAAACCTTGATTTTTGTCTATATATTATTAATTTGATTGAACTACAAGTAAACTAATTGAATTTTTAAACCGATGAACCAATAAAATAGGGTTAAGTACAATTTTGGTCCTTAATGTAGAGGTCGAAAATTTATTTCGTCCTTGGCTTTTTTTTTTGCTATAAAATGTTTCAAAAGATTTCAGTTTATTTTAAAATCGTCATTTTTATCAACTTTTTAATTTTTATTCTAAAAATAACCCTAACGATAAAAAAATAAAATAAAAAAACAAAAACGTTGAATAAGGGAAAACAGTGAAAGGGGAAGGGGGAAGGGATTCGCGAGGGGAAGGGGGAAGGATCTCACCGCTCCAATCCGCCACCGCTACTCGTCGTTGTTCGGTGGCTGGATCTCGCCACTGCTCCTTTGGGCTCGGCAGAAGTGCTCGATGGTGGTGGGTTTTGGTTCGAGGCAAGAATAGAGGAAGGCTTCGATGGTGAGACGAGGGAAGAGAAGAGGTCGAAGGGATTCGTGGGGGGAAGGGGGAAGGATCTCGGTGCTCCAATCCGCCGCAGCTGCTCATCGTCGTTCGGTGGCTGGATCTCGCCGCTGCTTCTCTGGGCTCGGCGGAGGTGCTCGATGGCGGTGGGTTCTGGCTCGAGGCAAGAACAGGGGAAGGCTTTGGTGGTGAGTCAAGGGAGGAGAAGAGGTCGAAGGGATTCAGGTGGCTCGCCGACTTCTGCTTCTGCTTCCATTCTTCTTCTGCTTCTGCTTCTATTTTACTTTTGCTTCTATTATGGTGTTGATTTTTTTATTATTGTTGCTTCTGGTAGCTTCTGCTTCTGATTGATTATATTGTTTCATTGTTGTTATTGTTGTTCTTCTCTTGCTTCTGTTTCTGATCCTACTCTTGCTTCTACTTGATTCCATTGTTGATTCATTGTTGTTGTTGTTGTCCTGCTCCTGCTTCTGCTTGATTACTTTGTTGATTCATTGTTGTTGTTGCTTCTGGATCGGTTTGTGCTTGTGCTTGTGCTTGTTGATGAGCGGATAATTTATACACGCTTTTTGGCAGTGTTTTTACATAGTTTTTAGTATGATTTAGTAAGTTTTTAGTATATTTTTATTAGTTTTAAATAAAATTCACATTTCTGGACTTACTATGAGTTTGTGTATTTTTCTGTGATTTCAGGTAATTTCTGTCTGAAATTGAGGGACTTGAGCAAAAATCTGATTCAGAGGCTGAAGAAGGACTGCAGATGCTGTTGGATTCTGACCTCCCTGCACTCAAAGTGGATTTTCTGGAGCTATAGAAGTCCAAATGGTGCATTCTCAATTGCGTTGGAAAGTAAACATCTAGGGCTTTCCAGCAATATATAATAGTCCATACTTTTCTCGAGTTTGGACAACGCAAACTGGCGTTCAACGCCAGCTTTCTGCCCTATTCTGGAGTTAAACACCAGAAACAGGTTGCAAAGCAGAATTAAACGCCAGAAATAGGTTACAAACTGGTGTTTAACTCCAAGGAAGACCTCTACACGTGAAAGCTTCAATGCTCAGTCCAAACACACACCAAGTGGGCCCGGAAGTGGATTTCTGTATCATTTACTCATTTCTGTAAACCCTAGTAACTAGTTTAGTATAAATAGGACTTTTTACTATTGTATTTACATCTTTGATCAGTCTTATGCTATCTTAGACCTTTATGGAGGCTGGCCATTCGGCCATGCCTGGACCTTCATCACTTATGTATTTTCAACGGTAGAGTTTCTACACACCATAGATTAAGGTGTGGAGCTCTGCTGTTCCTCATGAATTAATACAAAGTACTATTATTTTTCTATTCAACTCAAGCCTATTTCTTCTCTAAGATATTCATTCGCACACAAGAACATGATGAATGTGATGATTATGTGACGCTCATTATCATTCTCACTTATGAACGCGTGCCTGACAAACACTTCCGTTCTACATGTAAACAAGCTTGAATGTTTATCTCTTAGCCTCCTGATCTACGATCAGAGTCTTCGTGGTATAGGCTAGAATTATTGGCGGCCATTCTTGAGATCCGGAAAGTCTAAACCTTGTCTGTGATATTCCGAGTAGGATTTGGGAAGGGATGGCTGTGACGAGCTTCAAACTCGCGAGTGCTGGGCATAGTGACAGACGCAAAAGGATTACTGAATCCTATTCTAGTATGATCGAGAATCGATAGATGATTAGCCGTGCGGTGACAGCGCATCTTGGACCATTTTCACTGAGAGGACGGGAAGTAGCCATTGACAACAGTGATGCCCTACATAAATCTTGCCATGGAAAGGAATATGAATGATTGGATGAAGACAGCAGGAAGCAGAGGTTCATGAGGAACAAAAGCATCTCTATACGCTTATCTGAAATTCTCACCAATGAATTACATAAGTATTTCTATCCTATTTTATATTTTAATTATATTTTAATCATCAATTCACCATAACCATTTGAATCCGCCTGACTGAGATTTACAAGGTGACCATAGCTTGCTTCAAGCCGACAATCTCTGTGGGATCGACCCTTACTCACGTAAGGTTTATTACTTGGACGACCCAGTGCACTTGCTGGTTAGTTGTGCGAAGTTGTGACAAAGAATTAAGATTATGAACGTGCATATTAAGTTTTCAGCGCCGTTACCAAGGAATGAACAATCACGATTTTGCATACCACTTGTGCTTGATTTTGGGGAAGAAGGAGAAGGGACATGTTGGTCCGAAGGACAGTTTCAAAATGAAGTTAAACCTTCAAGACTATTTTGTAGCGAAAAAAAGATCGGGGACAAAATAAATTTTTGGCCTCTACGTTAGGGACCAAAATCATACTTAACCCCAATAAAATAGTTCAATGATGATGGGTTTGGATTTTAGAATCGTAATTGAGTATATTTATAAGGTGATGTCTCTGGCGGCCCGTTAGTGAAGGATAACTAAGGTGGCTAAAAAGCACCAACAAATTCGAATTTAACTTGTGATAAGTTTGAAGTTACAAGAGATATAATTTGACCAAAATTAAAGATGGTAAATTAGCTAATGAAACATGATTAAAGTTTTGATTTTTGAATCACAAACAGAGAGAAAAAGGAGACTCATAGTTAAAATTTTGAATCATAGAGAGAGAAGAGCAAGCTGTCCTCACGGTGGCGCCACCACCTTCTTCACGATGATGTTGGAATCAGTGTTTCTCTTTTCTTATGCCGATCAACATCTCTGAATCGTCGATTAGCATCTGCAAATTTCTTCCCACCGACGCAGCCAGTGTTGGTCAGTTGCAACCTGTAACACCCTACTACACAGAGTCTTATGCTTAAGTCATAAAATAGAGGTGGTGAGGTATTACGACCTCTAAAAGTAAAATTATATATATAATATAATTGAAAGGAAGTTTTATCTAGGAGCCTTTGAAGAAAAGTTATTGAACGAAATACAAGCAGAACAACGCAACACTCACTATCGGATAAAAGTAGAAAGGTGGATAAGATTGAGCGGAAAAGATAATATAAATATATAACATTAGGGTTCCAAAAATGCAATTAACAAGCTCTAGGCTCGTCTTGCGAAGCAAAGACCGACCAGAGTATACATATACATATATATACACCCCAAAGTAACCCAAATTCAGAAAACTGACAACCTATTTCTCCGAGTCAACCTCTAAGAGGGACAAACATAAAATACAAGGTGGAGAATCTATATACATATATAAATATAAATAAAATACAACCCTGACTCCCAAGATTTCTTCGCTTTTTCAGAGTCTCCGGAAAACACAGTGTGGTGCTTCTCAACCAACATCTGAAAAACAATAACACGTATGGAATGAGAATCGGAGGTTCTTAGCATGGTAGTGGTGCCGCATACATAAGATATAAGATCCTAGGAAAGCCAGAGGCAATCCTAGAACTCCGACACTTAGATTATAAAACTTAAAGATTTAAAACAGAAAACCATGAATGAGGTGGTTCTCTAAGGTTCTAAACTTAACCAAAACCGTACTAAAACTCTCAAATCCTCTGCTTTTCTTCTAATCCGCCAACTGCGATACACAGACAAACAAAACAGACAAGACAAGCACATACAGAAAGCATATACAACAAGTAGGAAATTAGAAATTAACATGAATAAACAATTAAGCAAGCCAAGACAATGCACACTCAAACAAAACATACAAATTCACATGATGCATGCCTTTTCTACTGGCCGTAAGCTCGCGTGTCGGTTAAATCACCAGAATCCGACACATCCGGTAGCTAACCCGGATATAGTTTCTAGGTTGTGCATTGATAAACTGCTATTTTATGGTTTATCTTATGCTCAATTGAGTGGTTTTTATCAACTCTTTACCCACTTATTCATACTATTTGCATGGTTTTATGTTTTCCTTCCTGATTTTGTGCTATGATTGAAAACATGTTTCTTTGATCTTAATTTAGCTAATTTTAATCCCCTCTTATTACGATTCGATGCCTTGATATGTGTGTTAAGTGTTTTCAGATATTACAGGGCAGGGATGGCTTAGAGGATGGAAAGAAAGCATACAAAAGTGGAAGGAATACAAGAAGTTGAAGGAACTGCAAAGCTGTCAACCTGACCCTCTCGCACTAAAATGACCATAACTTGAGCTACAGAGGTCCAAATGATGCGGTTCTAGTTGCGTTGAAAAGCTAACGTCCGCTGCATGTGTTTCAGATTTATGATTGCTTTATTCTATTTATGATGTCTTCAATTTAATTTAGAATTTTCCCTTTTGGCTTTGGTTAAATAATTGGTGACGCTTGAGTTATCAAACTCGAGGTGTTGACTGAAAATTGGAATTCTTCAAGAATTAATTCGAGTTCCAATAACTCTAGCCTTTCCCAAGGAAAGACTAGGACTTGAGGATTCAAATTAATTCATCCATTTAACTTACCTTCATAGTTAGAGGTTAACAAAGTGGGAGAAAAATCCAATTCTCATCACAATTGATAAGGATAACTAGGATAGGACTTCCAATTCTTATACCTTGCCAAGAGTTTTATTATTTATTTAAATTAATTCCTTACAATTTACTTTCTTGCCATTTACTATTCTTGCTTTTTATCTTATACATTAAAAACCCAAAAATATATCTTTTTCCATAACCAATAATAAATCATACCTCCCTGCAATTCCTTGAGAAGACGACCCGAGGTTTAAATACTTCGGTTATTACTTTTTATTGGGTTTTGTTACTTGTGACAACCAAAACGTTTGTACGAAGGGATTCCTTGCCGGTTTAGAAGCTATACTTGCAACACGGATTTATTTTGTGAAAATTCTAGACCGTGCAGGAAGTTCGATCGTCATGCATCCCTAGGAGAAACTTTAACGAAGGAGAGTGCCTTTCCACCT
This sequence comes from Arachis hypogaea, assembly GCF_003086295.3. Classification (NCBI taxonomy): domain Eukaryota; kingdom Viridiplantae; phylum Streptophyta; class Magnoliopsida; order Fabales; family Fabaceae; genus Arachis; species Arachis hypogaea. Next base: position 39,609,791 of record NC_092054.1, on the reverse strand, counting down.
TCTCCTGGAGGTTTCACGAAGGAGAGTGTCTTTCCACATCGAAGGAGTATGCCTTTCTACCTTGCAAATAGAGAAGAATGTGGGGAAAAATAATACGAAGAAGAGTGCCTTTTCACCTTCCCCACATCTACATCACGATAAGAGAGAGAATCCTCCGTCCTCAACTTGCCATCCGATAAGATTTTCAAGTTAACACGCAAGAGGGATCACACCCAGACCTTGCCATCTTGGCCATTCCGGCCATACCCGGTCATTGCCAATCTCAACATTTTACCTCTCAATACAGTCACATAACGAATCAAATCTTACCATTTTCAATTCATTAATCATACATCATCATCAATTCTACACTTCTCCAACCACAATTTATCCTTCCAAACTTTTCTTCATTCCAAGTAACCTTCCTTTTCATAGCTTAATCTCTTCAGTATACTTAAAAATAATCCTTAGGGTCTAAAAGAGTAAAAATAGATGTTTAGAGGTTAAAAATTGGGTTTTAAAAACATAAAATTTTACTTTACTGAAAATAGGGATCCCGCGTACGCGAGGGCCACGCGTACGCGTGGGTGCGTTTTTCATTGCTCACGTATGCGAGATGCCTAACCCGAAAGGGTTGGTCGCGTCGCGTGCAGGTGGTCGCGTACGCAAGTTCTGCAGAATAGGTAAAAATGCCAAGTGCTGCAGAATTTAAATTTTTGCCTACATACCGAACTTCTGACGCGGATAACTTTCTCGTTTTAAAACATTTTTCATCCGTTCTTCGAACGGCATAAATTTTACGGATCCAATTTTCATATGAAATAAGCTTGAAAGAATTTGGAGGTTCGAAAATCGAGTTATGGCTCACCGAAATTTGGCCAAAAATCAGATTTTCACAAAATCTTCCAAATCTCTATTTTCACAAAACACAACTCATTAACCATATTCACACAGCCCTATCCTACACTAAAACATACTATATCATAACCACACGGCCCCACATTCTTCATATCAATCATATCTCAATTTTGAATAATTTCATTCACAACATTTTGCAATCATACTTAATACAATCATCAACATTCAATGTTATTACATATCACCATCAACATCATCATCCATGAACTAGTCCCACTAAAACAAGCACATTCATATCACAATTATTCAATCTATCATACCTCATCAATTCATCATACATTATCAACTATAACTAACAATCAAGCTTCAATATTCATGATTCAACTTATCCTAGGTCGTCTAGCCTAAGTTTTCACAAGACATTATATATTAAATACGAGAAACCAAAACTATACCTTAGCCGATTTTCTCATATAACCCAAGAACACCTCAAGCGTTCCCCGCACCGCAAGCTATTAACCACAACCCTTCACCTCAACGAACCCTAACTTCCAAAATTGATCTCAAGCTTCCATCATCTTCAAACGAGTTCCAATTTCACAAGTTCGACCTCCAATTTGAGTTTACACCAACAATATTCAATCTAAACCACATATATCACTATAATCAATCCCTAAACTAAAAATCTCAAAAATTCACAAGAGGGTTAGGATTCTTACCTTGTCCATAACTCAAGTGAGCTAAACCCAACAAAACCTACAAGCTAATTCGAACCTAAACACCAAAATTAAACAATTTTCAACATAATTGTTCCTCAAAATTCAAAATTGGGAAGGAAAAAGTTGAGAAAAAAACGTGATTTCCTTATCTAATCAAGGACTGGGCTTTGTAGAGTTCGATGTTGCGGTCGCATGACCACAAACGGTGTGGCGATCGGAACTCTGGATCAAAAGTTATGTGAGATTGAAGCCAATTCAAGGATTTGAGTTGCTTCCCTTTGTTCTTCCCCTTGCCAGCGTGTGTTCCCTTTGATTTGGGAAGGACGAGAGCTGATGCTCTCAGAATATTAGTGGGTTGATTGGGCCATGGGCCCAATACAGACCCGGTTTACTCAGTTCGGTCTGTTTGGTCCAATTTTGGGCCAAGTGTTTTAAAGTTAGTGTTAAAATTCTTATTTTAATTAGCTCTACCTCATTAAACTATAAAATTTTATTTTCTAATTTCTTAGATTAATAATTAATTTATTGGCTAATTATTTTCTAATTTTGCGAGTTTTACATCCTACCCCCCTAACAAAAATTGTCGTCCTCGAAAATTCGCTCTCTCATATTTAACCGACCTCTTACCATTCATCTTGCCACTCTCCCAACATTAATTCAAACACTAATTCACATTCTCCATTCTCATGTACAAGATCATAAACTTAATCAAATTCAAGCCTAAGTTATACCCGTTTGTTTTACTCTTAACTTAGTCTAGTTCTTTTTCAACGACTGCAAATTTTCTTATCCTGTATATGAGCCATCTAATTCAATTTAAAGCTCAATTACTTCTCAACTATTTCAAACACTATACAATTACTCTATCTCTTAGTCTAAGTCAAATCATTTTACATATACACGCACTCTCCGTTCCTCGATCCTATGTCAATCCTCAATTCATTCTCACATCCCAATACCCCTTTCTCACGTCACTACAATTCTAGAGCCATCAAATTCACTGAGCTTCCGTAGCGTTACTCTGATTATAAGCTACTAAGATTTTAATTATTCACATACGCTGCCAGAACACTCCTTGAATCTCTTCATCTCTCTAACTAAGTGCTACCGACCATTTGTTCAGTTGCACGAGTTTCTAATCCTTGGTAGTCTCCCCATCTAATCCATCACCGCCTCCATCACAATTCCTAAGTTACTTGCTCTATCCCTTCAGCAGTAGCTTTCACAGCAGCAACCCTAAAATCAGTCGTATCATCTCGCTCGCGTCCACGAGATGCCATTTAGGTCTTGTCCACACCAAACAATTGATATTAAGGTGATCAGTCTTAATATCTCGAGTCTAGTGCTTCGAATATCCAAAAGTATGCTCATGAACACTTATGTTATATATGTCAAGTAGACATCCTAAATAGCATAAACACACAGCCAGAGTATGCTCAGAAGCATAGTCAGTCCATTCCCTAGGCTCTACGGGAACGAACTGCTCCAATACCATAATGTAACACTAGACCACACAGAGTCTATGCTTAAGTCATAATACAGAGGTGGTACGATATTACGACCTCTAAAAGTAAAATTATATATATAATATAATTGAAAGGAAGTTTTATCTAGGAGCCTTTGAAGAAAAGTTATTAAACGAAATACAAGCAGAACAACGCAACACTCATGATTGGATAAAAGTGGAAAGGTGGATAAGATTGAACGGAAAAGATAATATAAATATATAAGATCAGGGTTCCAAAAATGCAATTAACAAGCTCTAGGCTCAGTCTGCGAAGCAAAGACCGACCAGAGTATACATATACATATATATATACACCCTAAAGTAACCCAAATTCAGAAAACTGACAATCTATTTCTCCGAGTCATCCTCTAAGAGGGACAAACATAAAATACAAGGTGGAGAATCTATATCCGTATATAAATATAAATAAAATACAATCCTGACTCCCAAGAGTTCTTCGCTTCTTCAGAGTCTCCGAAAACACAGTGTGGTGCTTCTCAATCTGCATATGAAAAATAACAACACGTGTGGAATGAGAACCGGAGGTTCTCAGCATGGTAGTGGTGCTGTATACATAAGACATAAGGTATTGGGAAAGCCAGAGGCAATCCTAGAACTCTGACACTTAGATTATAAAACTTTAAAACGGAAAACCATAAACGGGGTGGTTCTCTAAGGTTCTAAACTTAACCAAAACCGTACTAAAACCCTCAAATCCTTCGCCTTTCCTCTAATCCTCCAACTCCAGTACACAGACAAGCAAAACAGACAAGACAAGCACATATAGAAAGCATATATAACAAGTAGGTGATGAGCGAATATTTTATACGTTTTTTGGCATCATTTTCATATAGTTTTTATTATGTTTTGTTTAAGGTTTATCATATTTTCATAGGTTTTAGTGAAAATTCACATTTTTGGATTCTACTTTGAGTTGTTGTAATTTATGATGATTTCAGGTATTTTCTGGCTGAAATTGAGGAGTTTTGGCAAAGTCTGATTCAGAGACAGAGAAAGGACTGCAGATGTTGTCAGATTCTAACCTCCCTGCACTCGAAAGAGCATTTATGGAGCTACAGAAGTTCAAATGGCACGCTCTTAATGGCTTTGGAAAGCTAACATCCAGGGGTTTCCAGAAATATATAATAGTCTATACTTTGTTTTGGAAATAAAGGCCCAAAACTGGCATTCAATGCTTTCCAAAGTAGCTGGCATCCAACGCCCATTCAGAGTTCAAAGCTGGTGTTGGACGCCCAAAAGGGAGTACTCGTGGCTTCACTAAAACTCAGCCCAAACACTCACCAAGTGCGCTCGGAAAGTAAATTTTTGCACTATAGGACTAGTTATCTTATTTCTGTAATTCTTAGTTATCAGATTAGAATATATAGACCCTTGTTCAGGGGACCTTTATGCTATATTTTTGAATACATTACTTTTCTGTACAGTATGAATCACTGACCTCCTAGGTTAAGGTTAGGAGCTCTGCTGATTCTTACGGATTAATAATATCACTATTCTATTTCAATCTATGCTTGATTCTATTCTAAGATGTATCTTCATTCTTCATCCTAATGGATTGGGAGTGTAACTTGACCATCATCCCTATTCACATGGGTTATTGCGAGTCCTTGACGGGATAGTATTGAACCACAAGCTTGATTATATATCTCTTAGACGGCTAATCCACGACTTCGTTGGGGACTTCTCGAGACATCAGTTCAGCCGAGGTACGGGGGGATTAGGTCCTTTATGGTATAGGCTAGAACCAAAAAAGCAACATTTTCTGATCCGAAAGATCTGAACTTGTCTGTGGCATTTTGAGTAGGATCACCAAGGGAATGGACTGCCAGAGCTTCACCCCCGTTCAGATTGGATGACCGCTGACCCGGCGTTTGATTTGAAGCAGAGGAGATTAATGACCGCTGACCCGGCGTTAATCATATACAGCCTGCCATGGAATGAATCAATCAGAAGTTGGAGTAGATGGAGAGAAAAGTTGATCCAAAAGGAAGAAGCATCTCTGAAGCCTCAACCATTCTCAGACTATTGATTTCACACCTATCTAGTAACATTTTATTTAATTATCTTTTTTATGCGTTTTCTTGTGACAACTATATCTTCTATCCACCTGACTAAGATTTGCAAGATAACCATTGCTTGCTCAAACCAACAATCTCCATGGGATCGACCCTCACTCACCTGAGGTATCACTTGGACGACCCGGTGCACTTGCCGGTCTATTTATGCGAAACTTGCGGAGTCAGTTTCATGCACCAAGTTTTTGGTGCCGTTGCCAGGGATTGTTTGAGTTTGACAAACTACCGGATTATCTTGTTGCTTAGATTAGGTACGTTTTACTATTTTGTTTTGTGTCTTTTGTTTTCTTTTCAAAAAATTTTCAAAACCTTTTCTTTTTTTATTAATCTTTGTCTTTTGTGTGAGTCTTTCATTCTTGTTCTTGTTAAAAGTTCGAACTTTTCTTTTTTCTTTTTCCAAAAATTTTCAAAAATTGTCTCTTTTGTTTGAGTCTAGTGTCAGTTCTTAAGTTTGGTGTCCCTTGTGTGTTTGTCTTTTCTAAAAATTTTTGAAATTGTCTTTAGTGTTCTTTTTGGTATTCAAGTTGTTCTTCTTTCTTTTCTTGTTTTGATCTTAAAAACTTTAAGTTTTGTGTCTTTTGGTGTTTTTCTTTTTTTTTTCAAAAATTAGTGTCTTTTGATCTAAAAATTTTAAGTTTGGTGTTTTTTGGTTGTTTTTCTCTTTCTTCACTAAATCGAAAAATAAAAAATATTTCTTTTATCTTTATTCAAAAATTTCGAAAATCTTGCTTTCTTTTTTATCTTAATTAAAAAAAATTTAAAGTTTGGTGTTTTCTTACTAGTAAAGTTAAATTTCAAATCTTATCTTTTTAATTCTTTTCAAATATTTTCTTTTAATTTGATTCTTTCTTATCTTATCTTTCTTTTTAATTTTTAAAATTCAAAACTTTTTCAAATCTTTATCTTATCTTTGGTTTATCTTTCTTTAAATTTCAAATCATTATCTTATCTTATCTAAATTTTAAATTTTAAATTCAAATCTTTTTCAAATCTTCACCATATCTTATCTTTTTTACTTATTTTCAAATCTTTATCTTATCTTATCTCAATTTCAAAATTCAAAATCAAATCTTTTTTCAAAATTTTTCAATCTCTATCTTATCTTGTTGACTTTTTCTTTTTAATTTTAAATTTTAAAATTTTAAAATTTTAAAAAATCAAATCTTTCAAATCTCCTATCTTGTATTATTTTCAAATCTTTCATAATTAGTTACTTGTTTTCTCTTCCTTCTTTTTCAAAACTTCCTAACTAATTCCTCTCTCTTCTATTTTCGAAAACTTCTCATCTCTTTCTCTCTCTTCTTTTTCAAAAATCACACTCAAGTTTTCAAATTTTTTTAGTTCAATTAATAAATAAAATAAAAAAATATTTTAATTCTAGTTTCTCTTTTTACTTCTTAAATTTTCGAATTCTTCTATCCTTTTATTCAAATCCTTCATCTCATTCTTCTATCTTCATTCTTCTTTCTTCTTCACATCTCACAGGGAGTTCTCTATCCTTTGACATAGAAACTCCCATTCTTTTTCTTTCTTGTTTATGAGTAGGAATAGAGATAAAGAACCTCTCTTTGATCTTGATCCTGAACCTGAGAGGACCCTGAGGAAGCGTTTACAACAAGTTAAAGTACAACACTCCGGAAAAGACCTCACAGAACTTTTCGAATAAGAAACTGAAAATACAAACATGGCAGCCAATCAGAATAATGGAGGAGATGCAAGGAAGGTTCTTGGTGACTTCACTGCACCAACTTCTGACTTCTATGGAAGAAGTATCTCCATACCTACCATTAGAGCAAATAACTTTGAGCTTAAGCCTCAGTTAGTCTCTCTAATACAACAGAATTGTAAATTTCATGGACTTCCATTGGAAGATCCTCATCAATTCTTATCTGAATTCTTACAAATCTGTGATACTGTTAAGACCAATGGAGTGGATTCTAAGGTCTACAGGCTTATGCTTTTCCTTTTTGATGTTAGAGACAAAGTTAGGATATAGTTGGGTTCTCAACCTAAGGAAAGCCTAGACTCTTGGAAAAATTTGGTCAATGCTTTCTTGACCAAGTTCTTTCCACCTCAGAAAATGAGCAAGCTCAGGGTGGAAGTTCAAACCTTCAGACAAAAAGAGGATGAATCCCTCTATGAAACTTAGGAAAGATACAAGCAACTGATCAAGAGATGTCCTCCTGACATGCTCTCAGAATGGACTATCTTAAGAATCTTCTATGATGGGCTATCTGAGATGTCCAAAATGTCTTTGGACTATTCTGCTGGAGGATCACTCCACTTGAAGAAAACGCCTGAAGAGGCACAGGAACTCATTGAAATGGTTGCAAATAACCAATTCATGTACACTTCTGAGAGAAACCCTGTAAACAATGGGGTAGCTCAGAAGAAAAAAGTCATAGAGGTTGACACTCTAAATATCATATTGGCTAAGAACAAGATCTTGACCCAACAGGCCAATATGATCTCTCAGCATTTGACTGGATCACAAGCTGCAACAAGCAGCACTCAAGACACCTCCTATGATGGAGATGCCTATGATCCAGATCAACCCATGATGGAAGAGGTGAATTATATGGGAAAACCTTATAGAAACACCTAGAACTCCTCATGGAGGAATCATCCTAACCTCTCATGGAAGGATCAACAGAAGCCTCAGCAAGGCTTCAACAACAATCAAGGTGGAAGAAACCAGAATAGGTTCAACAACAGACCACCATTCCCACCTTCTTAGCAACAGATGGAGACTTCTAAGCAGAGCCTTGCTGACTTAGCAACCATAGTCTCTGAACTATCTAAGACCATTCACAGTTTTATAACAGAAACAAGGTCCTCTATCAGAAATCTGGAGGTGTAAGTTGGTCAGCTGAGTAAGAGAATTCCTGAGACCCCTCCTAACACTCTCCCAAGTAACACTAAAGTAAACCCAAGAGAAGAGCACAAGGCCATCACTGTAGAAGTGGAGGCCGAGTCTGAATGGGATAATCTGGCATTAAACGCCAGTAAGGAAGTCCTTTTCCTTACTGGGCGTTCAACGCCCAAAGAAGCACCATCACTGGTGTCCTTACTGGGCGTTCAACGCCCAAAGTGACACAAAAGCTGGCGTTGAACGCCAGTAATGGGGGAGCTAGGCATTCAACGCCCACTAAAGACTTTTCTGTTGAAGAACTGAAGGCAACTGAGGCTCATGAGGAGACTATAGAAGTTCCATTGAATGCCTTGTTGCAAATCATGGATTTTGAGCATCACTCCTCCTCTGATGAGGAAGAGGAAACTAGGGAAGAGCAAGTTGCTCGGTACCTAGGAGTCCTGATAAAGCTAAATGTCAAGTTATTTGGAAAAGAGACATTGGAGGAAGAACCTCCAGTTCTCACCAAGGAACTCAATGCCTTGGTTCAACAGAAACTACCTCAGAAGCTGCCGGATCCCGGACGATTCCTGATTCCTTGCACCATAGGTACCCTTACCTTTGAGAAGGCTTTGTGTGATCTAGGGTCAAGCATAAATCTCATGCCACTCTCTGTAATGGAGAGGCTGAGAATCTTTGAGGTACGAGCTGTAAGAATCTCGTTAGAGATGGCAGACAAGTTAATGAAAAAGGCTTATGGTCTGGTAGAAGATGTCTTAGTAAAGGTTGAAAACCTTTACATCCCTGCAGATTTATAATCTTGGATATTGGGGAGGAAGAGGATGAATCCATCATCCTTGGAAGACCCTTCCTGGCCACTGCCAATGCCATCATTGATGTAGCAAAGGGAGAGCTGATTCTACAATTATGGGAGGACCACATCTTGTTCAAGATACTTAACCCTAACTCTCCCTCTGACAAAAGAGAGACAGTTGTGCAACACCTAGTGTTCTAACCCTCTCTCTCAGTGCAAAGTTATACAGAGCCCCCCAGACACGAATTCTAAGTTTGGTGTTGGAAAGCCATCATCAAGCACTGAAAATACTGGTACTAAGAAAAAGGTACCTAAAGGCTGGAGGGACAAGAAGATCCCCACTGAAGGTCTTTCACCTGGCATGAGAGTTGTCTTCACTGACAATCCAGTCATTCCATACACACTGAACAAGATCCTGTCTCTAGAGCATATGGAGCTCATCCATGAGAGCACAGATAAGAAGTTCACTATAAGGGGCGAAATTCTGAGCCCCTATCCATCTCCGTAAAGAGCTAACTGCCAAGCTAGTGACATTAAAGAAGCATTTGTTAGGAGGCAACCCAACCATAATTAAAGTTATTTTTGTTTTTTATTAAGTTTATTTCAGTTATATCAGTTTAATTTTTATATTTGTTTAAGTTTGTGATCATGTGTAGTAGTTAGAACAAAATAGAAATAGTCAGAGCTGGAAACAGAACACCCTGGAGCAGGTACCTTGGCCAGACAAGGGGGCCAGAGCGGGCGTTCAACACCCCAAAGGAGTCAGAGACTTGGCGTTGAACGCTAGGAAGGAGGCCCCCAATGGGCATTCAATGCCCTATAAGGGGCATATAGCTGGCGTTAAATGCCATCTAGGAGCAGGAGCTGGGCGTTCAACGCCCACAAGGGGCAGGGAATTCGAATTCCCTAGCCTCCCAGGACCAGTAAGTCCCATAGAATCTCCACTTATCCCACCTTCTTCTCTCTCTTACTTTCACTCTTCCCCACACACTCTTCCCCATAAACCCTCAACCAATCACATCCATATATCTTCCCAAAACCATCATAACTCCCACCAACCCCCACCCATTTCAAATTCAAAATTTTCCACCCAATTCCCACCCATTCATTCGAACCCTACCCTATCCCACCCCTATAAATACCCCTTCCTCCCACCCTTCATACACACACCTTACACACTAAAGCCCCTACTTGGCCGAAACACTCTATCACTCTATCTCCTCTATCCTCTTCTTCTTCTACTCTTTTCTTTTCTTTTGTTCTTCTTTTTCTCGAGGATGAGCAAAGCTTTTTAAGTTTGGTGTTGGAAAAGTCTTGCTTTTTTCTTTCCATTCACACTTATGGCACCCAAAGTCGGAGAATTCTCTAGAAAGAGGAAAGAGAAAGCAGTTGCTTCCACCTCCGAACCTTGGAAGATGGAGAGATTCAACACCAAATCTCATCAAAATCACTTCTATGAAGTAGTGGCAAAGAAAAAGGTGATTCCTGAAGTCCCCTTTAGGCTAAAAAAGAATGAGTACTTGGAGATCCGACTAGAAATCCGAAGGAGAGGTTGGGAAGTCCTAACCAATCCTATCCCGGAAGTTGAAATCTTGATGATGAAAAAGTTCTATGCTAATGCATGGGTCACTAAAAACCATGACACTAGTGTGAACCCACATCCCAAAAATTGGAGCACCATGATCCGAGGGCGACCCTTGGATTTCAGCACGGAAAGTGTAAGGTTGGTACTCCATTTGCCAATAATGCAAGGAGACCCACACCCTTACACTAGGAGAGTCAATTTTGATCAGAGGCCGGACAAAGTCCTTTCAGACATTTGTGTGAAAGGAGCTCAGTGGAAGAGGGATACTCAAGGCAAGAATGTCTAACTAAGAAGGCTTGACTTCAAGCCTGTAGCTAGAGGGTGGTTGGAATTCATCCAACGCTCTATCATCCCTACTAGCAATCAGTCAGAAGTGACCATTGACAGAGCCATCATGATTCATTGCATCATGATTGGAAGTGAGGTAGAGGTACATGAGGTAATATCTCAAGAGTTGTACAAAAAAGCTTAAAAGCCTTCCACCTTAGCAAGGTTGGCATTCTCCCACCTTATTTGTCATCTATGCAATTCAGCTGGAATTGTCATAGAAGGAGACATCTCCATTGAGGAAGACAAGCCCATCACTAAAAGAAGGATGGAGCAAACTAGAGAGCCTACACATGCACCTCAACAAGAGCATGTGGAACAACTTCAACAACGAATCCCTGAGATGTCTCAAGGGATGCATTTTCCTCCTCCAAGGCTATTGGGACTAATTGCATACTTCTCTAGGAGAATTAATCTCCAACATGGATCAGTTGAGGATGGGACATCAAGAGAATTCCACCATCCTCTATGAGATAAGAGAAGATCAAAAATCCATGAGGGAGGAACAATAGAGACAAGGGCGTGACATAGAAGACATCAAGCGCTCAATTGGATTCCAAAAAGGAAGCAGCAGCCGCCGTCACTAGGGTAGACCCGTTTCCTTAATCCCCTGTTGCCTATATTATTTTTTCTATTTTCCATTTCTTGTCTGTTTCTAGTGCATGATCATCTTTATTTTATGTCTTAAACCTATGTAAAATTCCATGCATCTCTCACCATACTTAAAAGAAAAATTTTATTTGAAAATAAAAAGTAAGATGCATGAATTTCGAGTTATATATTAAGAACAGTTCAATTATTTGATGTAGTGGCATTGCTTTTACTTTCTGAATGCATGAAATAAATAGTGCATATTTGATGTTGGAGTTAAGAATGTTAGCTCTTGAAAGAATGATGAAAAAGCTGAAGTATTATTAATAATATGAAAAATCCAAAAATTGATTCTTGAAGCAAGAAAAAGTAGCAAAAAGAAAGAAAAAGGAAAGTATGAAAAAAAAAAGAGCAGAAAGTGTACTTAAGAACTCTGGACACCACTTTCTGGGGATTTTAGCAAAGTTGAATCACAATCCGAAAGGGTTCACCCAGTTAAGTGTCTTTGGCGTTTATGTATCCGGTGGTAATATTGAAAAACAAAGCGCTTAGGGTTACGACCAAGACTCAAAAGAAGCTGTGTTCAAGAATAAAAACGAACTAAATTAGGAGAATCAATAATATCATCTAGATTCTAAGTTCCTAAAGATGCCAATTATTTTGAGCTTCAATAGAAGGTGAGATGCCAAAACTATTCAGAAGCAAAAAGCTACTAGTCCCGCTCATCTAATTGAAACTGAGCTTCATTGAGAACTCTGAAATTTATTGTATCCTTCTCTTATTTTTAATCCTACTTTGTTTTTGGTTGCTTGGGGACAAGCAACAGTTTTAGTTTGGTGTTCTGATGAGTAGATATTTTATACGCTTTTTGGCATAATTTTCATATAGTTTTTATTATGTTTTGTTTAAGTTTTATTATATTTTCATAGGTTTTCGTGAAAAATTCACATTTTTGGATTCTACTTTGATTTGTTGTATTTTATGATGATTTCAAGTATTTTCTGGCTAAAATTGAGGAGTTTTGGCAAAGTCTGATTTAGAGACAGAGAAAGGACTCTAGATGCTGTCAGATTCTAACCTCTATGCACTTGAAAGAGCATTTCTAGAGCTGTAGAAATCCAAATGGCACGCTTCTAATGGCTATGGAAAGCTAACATCCAGGGCTTTCCAGAAATATATAATAGTTTATACTTTACTTTGGAAATGAAGGCCCAAAATTGGCATTCAACGCCAGCCACCAGCCCTATTCCTGGCATCCCCGGAAAATGGATTTTCGCACTATAGGACTAGTTATCTTATTTCTGTAATTGTTAGTTATCATATTATTATATATAGAACAAGGATCACCCTTGTTTAGGGGACCTTTATGCCATATTTTCGAATACATTACTTTTCTGTACAATATGAGTCACTAACCTCCTAGGTTAAGGTTAGGAGCTCTGCTAATTCTTATGGATTAATAATATCACTATTCTATTTCAATCTATGCTTGATTCTATTCTAAGATGTATCTTCGATCTTCATCCTAATGGATTGGGAGTGTAACTTGACCGTCATCCCTATTCACATGGGTTCTTGCGGTCCTTGACGGGATAGTATTGAACCATAAGCTTGATTATACATCTCTTAGACGGCTAATCCACGACTTCGTTGGGGACTTCTCGAGACATCAGTTCAACCGAGGTACGGGGCGATTAGGGCCTTTGTGGTATACGCTAGAACCAAAGAAGTAGCATTCTCAGATCCGGAAGATCCGACCTTGTCTGTGGCATTTTGAGTAGGATCACCAAGGGAATGGACTGCTAGAGCTTCACCCCCGTTCAGATTGGATGACCGCTGACCCGGCGTTTGATCTGAAGTAGAGGAGATTAATGATTGCTGACCTGACGTTAATCATATACAGCCTGCCATGGAATGAATCAATCAGAAGTTGGAGTAGATGGTGATAAAAGTTGATCCAGAAGGAAGAAGCAGCTCCGAAGCCTCAACCATTCCCATACCATTGATTTCACACCTATCTAGTAACGTTTTATTTAATTATCTGTTTTATGCATTTTCTCGTGACAACTATATCTTCTATCCGCCTGACTAAGATATGCAAGATAACGATTGCTTGCTCAAACTAACAATCTTCGTGGGATCGACCCTCATTCACCTGAGGTATTACTTGGACGACCCAGTGCACTTGCCAGTCTATCTGTGCAAAACTTTCGGAGTCAGTTTCGTGCACCAGTAGGCAATTAGCAATTAACATGAATAAACAATTAAGCAAGCCAAGCCAATGCACACTCAAACAAAACATACAAATGCACATGATGCATGCCTTTTCTATTGGCCGTGAGCTCACATGTCAGTTAAATCGCAAGAACCCGACACATCCGGTAGCTAACCCGGATATGGTCTCCAGGTTGCGCATCCCCAGGAGGAACTTTAACGAAGGAGAGTGCCTTTCCACCTTCTTCTGGAGGTTTCACGAAGGAGAGTGCCTTTCCACATCAAAGGAGTGTGTCTTTCGACTTTGCAACCAGAGAAGAATGTGGGGAAAAATAATACGAAGGAGAGTGCATTTCCACCTTTTCCACATCCACATCATGACAAGAGAGGGAATCCTCCGTCCTCAACTTGCCATCCGATAAGACTTTCAAGTTAACACATACGTGGGATCACACCTAGACCTTGCCATCTCGGCCATTCCGGCGATACTCGGTCATTGCCAATCTCAACATTTTACCTCTCAATACAGTCACATCACGAATCAAATCTTACCATTCTCAATTCATTAATCATACACCATCATCAATTCTACACTTCTCCAACCATAATTTATCCTTCCAAACCTTCCTTCACTTCCAAATAACTTCCTTTTTCATAGCTTAATCTCTTCACTACACTTAAAAATAATCTTTAGGGTGTAAAAGAGTGAAAATAGAAGTTTAGAGGTTAAAAATTGGGTTTTAAAAACATAAAATATCACTTTGCTGAAAACAGGGGTCTCGGATACGTGTGGGTGCGTTTTTCATTGATCGTGTACGCAAGCACCTTGCTCGCGTACGCGAGATTCCCAACCCGAAAGGGTTGGTCGCGTCGGGTGCAGGTGGTCGCGTACGCAAGTTCTGCAGAATAGGTAAAAATACTAAGTGCTGCAGAATTTAAATTTTTACACACCAAACTTCCAACTCGCGTAACTTTCTTGTTTTAAAATATTTTTCATTCATTTTTCAAACTGCATAAACTTTATTAACCCAATTTTCATATGAAATAAGTTTGAAAGAATTTAGGGGTCCGAAAGCCAAGTTATGACTTGCCGAAATTTGGCCAAAAATCAGATTTTCACAAAATCTTCCAAACCTTTATTTTCACAAAACACAACTCATTAACCATATTCACACAGCCCTATCCTACACTAAAACATACTATATCATAACCACACAGCCCCACATTCTTCATATCAATCATATCTCAATTTTGAATAATTTTATTCACAACATTTTGCAATCATACTTAATACAATCATCAACATTCAATGTTATTACATATCACCATCAACATCATCATCCATGAACTAGTCCCACTAAAACAAGCACATTCATATCACAATTATTCAATCTATCATACCTCATCAATTCATCATACATTATCAACTATAACTAACAATCAAGCTTCAATATTCATGATTCAACTTATCCTAGGTCGTCTAGCCTAAATTTTCACAAGACATTATATATTAAATACGAGAAACCAAAACTATACCTTAGTCGATTTCCTTATATAACCCAAGAACACCTCAAGCGTTCCCCGCACCGCAAGCTATTAACCACAACCCTTCACCCCAACGAACCCTAACTTCCAAAATTGATCTCAAGCTTCCGCCATCTTCAAATGAGTTCCAATTTCACAAGTTCGACCTCCAATTTGAGTTTACACCAACAATATTCAATCTAAACCACATATATCACTATAATTAATCCTTAAACTGAAAATCTCAAAAATTCACAAGAGGGTTAGGGTTCTTACCTTGTCCACAGCTCAAGTGCTAATTCGAACCTAAACACCGAAATTAACAATTTTCAACATAATTGTTCCTCAAAATTCAAAATTGGGAAGGAGAAAGTTGAGGAAGAAAACGTGACTTTCTTACCTAATCAAGAACTGGGTTTTATAGAGCTTGACGCTACGGTCGCATAGCCGCAAACGGTGCTGTGATCGAAACTCCGGATAAAAAAATATGTGAGATTGAATCCAAATCAAGGGTTTGAGTTCCTTCCCTTTGTTCTTCCCCTTGCCAGCGTGTGTTCCCTTTGATTTGGGAAGCAAGAGAGGTAACACTCTCATAATATTAGTGGGTTGATTGGGCCATGGGTCTAATACGGACTCGATTCATTCGGTTCGGTTTGTTTGGTCTAATTTTGGACTAAATTTTTTAAAACAATCTCGCTAGGGAACCAAGAGGGGTATAGCCAACAAGAAGCCAACAAACATATTTAAATTACACTCTATACTAATTAATTCTTATTAATTATTTAAATTTTATTTTTTAAAAATACAAAATTAATGATTATTAATTACCTCTTTTTACTTTCATTCATCTTTTACCATTTATTACGCAAACTCTAATTTCTCTTTTAAACAAAACGTCCAAACTAAAAAAAAACACCAAAACATAAGATAAAGAATAATCCAAATCTTAAGAGAAAAACATACAAAACAGAGGAAAAAGAATTATCCAAAACTAATAAAAAGAATCATCCAAAATTTAGGAAAAAGAAACATAAAAAACAAGTTAAAAGAATCGTTCAAAACTAAATAGGAGAGGAGAAGAAGAAGAGCCGTAGGGTGACCAGCGACAACATCTTGAACGGTGTTGCATGTACGGTGGGAGACTCGTGGTGGCACGTTGCTAGGAGAAAGCCACAGAGACCGCGCATTGTGAGTGGAAGAGTCGCCATGGATCAGAGTAGTTTGATCACGCGTCGCGAATGGAGGACCGGTGGTGGCTACGTCGCAACGGATGGGGTCGCGGTGGTGCAGATGCGTTGGGACGATGGGCGACGGCGTCGACGAAAGAAGGACGGTGACGGGACACGTGGAACACGCTCTGCAGTGCAACGAAAGACATGACGGTGGTCGGTGGGCGACGGCGAATTTATGGAGAGAGAGATTTGACTGTTTCCAAATGAATGAAAATGGATTACATTTTTTATGGATTGTATTTATTGTGTATTATAAATGTGATTAGGATAAATGTAGAACGAATTTTTTTTGAATTTTGATTTTTAAATTTTGTTTATTTATAAAATTTAAATTATAATAGAGTTGGCTTATGTTAATTTGTAGGAGAATTATTTTCCTATACTTTTCTTTTTTAAAATTAATGTCAAAATTCTTATTTTAATTAGTTCTATTTCATTAAACTAAAGTTTTATTTTCTAATTTTTTAAATTAATAAATATTTTTTTAACTACTTATTTTCTAATTTTGTGGATTTTACACTACCATTACTTTTTTTAACACGATTCTTCTTCTTCTTCCTTTTCCTAGCAGATCGATTCTTCGAGGGTGTCCCACAGATCCAATTCTACCGCAACGAACCAGTTTATTGTCGCTGCTTCTGATGTATCTATTAAGAATCGCCGATCATCATCATGTTTGAATTGCTTTTCACCAAGGCAGTCACTATTGATCACTTGCAATCGGTGATTCCTTCTTTCTAAGACGTGAATTTTTCTCTTCACCGATAGATTCATTTTTTGACATCACTGTACAGATCTAGCTCTACTGTAATAGACTAATTTTTTTGTCGCTATTCTACCGCAACAAAAAATTATTTTTTGGTCTTGTTTTTCTAATATTACCATTGCGGTGAGAGAGAAAAAACTATCAACTTACCATATTTTACTAAACTTTAATCACACATCAGTATTTTTATTTAGGACGACTTCTTGTAAAAATTTTGCAGTTACATGTCACCAATTTATTAATTAGTCAATTTTTAGTCTTTCTTAGCCACCAAATTTTTGGCCACCAAAAAATTACTCTCTATTTAGAAATAGAAATATAAGCAAAAGACAAAAGTAAAAATTCTCTTCACAAAATATTCTTATTCTCTAATTAAACCGAACGACTTTCTGTGAACTGACTACATTAGTTTCTCCGATTAGATTTCCTTCCATTCTTCTTTTTGGCACTTTATGCTTTTGCAAAACTTAAAACTTAGTTTATTTATTTTCTTTGTTTACTTTCTGATTATTTAAGTCCTTTGAATTTCTATAAAATTTCTTTCTTCGAATTTTTATAAAAGTTTGTTATTGTTTTACTCAAATTTTTGTTCCATTGTTAACAACAAATAAATCAACACTTTTCAAATTTTGTTTCACAATCTTAATTTAAGGAGCAAAAATGACTCCTTTTGTGGATGTCTCAAGGTCTCAATTATAGTTTCGAAAGTAAAATTAAAGATGAAAAGAAAACATGTAAGGTGCCGGAGGCAAAGTAAAATGCAGAAATTAAAACAAACAGGAAATTAAAAAGAAGATGAAGGAAGGAACATGAACGTAAAAGAGAAAAAGACGTAAAAGTAGAGGAATTTTATTAATAAAAACTGAAAAAAAACAAAGTACAAGTGTTTGAGTTAAGAGGAATTACTTAAGATTCCCAATTTTACTCTGTGATGCCAAGGGGCTGAGAGCGTTTTTTGGGTTTCTAAGCATTTTTCAAGAAGAACTGAACTGATTACAATGTTTTCCTAAAGCTCTATTTATAGACTAGCCTAATATCAGCTAACAGTTACCATTTGTATACCACTTGCAGAAAATTTGAATTTCTTGTAACTGTTCCCGCACTTCTTGCTTGATGTTAATTTCAAAATTTAAATAAATAACCAACTATCAAATGATCTAATTTAATTTAAAATAGATATAAATATTATATATAGGAACATTACCAAATAACTAATTATTTTTTTTTATAATTTTCTTATAAAAATTATATTTTGTCTAACAAGATGCCCCCAAGATTTCTCACTTGAAGATATGCAATGATTGAAAGTGAGAAAACTTAGTTGTTTATTGACATTTTTCTTTTCTTTTTGATATTGAGAGTCAATTGACATTTTAGACACATCCGCTTGACAGATTAAATGCCTACTAGTAATAGACTTAACAGAATTTCTAAGTCTATAAAATGTTTTACATTAATAGTTGAACTGTCAATGGGGTCTATTCTTTTGTATGAAATTTTTAAGTGTGTCAAATGATATCTGTTCTAATTTTGGCACATTAAATGTGTATCAATTGACCTTTCTTTTGACCTTTAATATTTCAATTAAGAGTTTTTTTTTTGACACACACTTTCATTGTTTTAATTGACACAATTTTTCTAACTTCAGAAGTAACAAAATCTTAACTTCGTGAAGTCGTTTCTTTCATATGTTAAACTCCAGGTGTCAATTAAATTTGATAAAATTTTTAATCCTATAAAATCTCCACACTAACATTCTAATAGTTTTGACTCCAAGCGCTAAGAGACTCAACAGAATTTCTAAGTCAATTAGGCTTTTGTATTTATGAAGTACATACCCAAATGTCAATGAGAGATTATTTTTGTCCAAGATCTTAAACTTGATGCATTTTTTTTAAATAAAACCATTCATATCTATTTTACACATCTCAATACTTTCAGGATTAAATGTCTTGGTGTCAACTGTCAGTGGCTTGACTTCAGGATTATACATCCTGAACTCCACATGCATCTCATCATAGTAACAGGTACTATTATCAGCAAGAACTTCTTCCACTCCTCCATCTTCATTCCAGAAAATCAATTTTTGATGTAAAGTGGATGGAATAGCACCCATTCCATGAATCCAATCACGTCCCAAAAGCAAGTTAAAACCAACCTTTGAAGGAACCACAACAAATAGAGTTGGCCTATTGACAGAACCAACCTCAATTGACAGCAGAACCACACCTCTAACAGAAGAAGTCTTTCCATTAAAATCTGTCACCCCAATGCTACTTTTAATCAGATCTTTTTCAGTCTTTCCAAGCCTTCCCATCATTCTTTCAGGCATGAGATTAACAGCAGCTCCCCCGACAACCAAAATCTTATTGACTATCCTTCCGTCAACACGAGCCTTGATATGCAGTGGATGCAAGTGTTCCTTATCATTTTCGGTAGGCTTCTCAAATAATCCTCCACCACACATATTGTCATCTAGCAATAAGCATTCGCTTCTAGGGAAGACATCATAACAATCATCTTCTAATGACTTTACTTCCTGGACTTGACTATACTCCTCAGACAGTATTGACACCACAACTATAGGTTGCTTAACACCAAATATTGCTTATAAGCTGTCATCAAAACCAGTGTCAAAATTATCAGTAATTAAATCTTCATCCTTTTCTCTCTTGTTTTCAACCATTACCCTCTTCCTAGCAAGATTCTTCTTGATATTTTTATTGCACTTAGGGTGATTAGAAGAATTGCCTGTTTCTATAGACTTGGCCATGGTTGGCAAAGGAGGAAAATCTACTCCGTGTCCCTTGTATGGATCCAAAGAAACATACTCAGGTATATTCTCTTTCTGCTCAAAAGTTGTAAAAGGAGAATATTTTGGAATATTTTGACAATTTGACCAAGGAGAATAATTAGGAACCTGCTGCATGTGAGGATTATAACAAGAATAAATTGGCTTTGAGGGAACAGGCACATTTTTTGGAATATATATACTACCTCCGTCTTGTGCATGATTCATGTTCCATAACTGAGACTCATAGTACCTAGGCTTAAAAGGTCTAGGCTTCACCCATTTGCTTTTTCCTTTTGCAAAAGCAGTAGGTTGATTCTGCACATTTCTCACATTCTGGACCCATTTATTGTTTAAAATTTTGGTGGGAGAAACTCTTGTCTTTTAAGAAAATCCATCAGGTCTTCCATCAATCATGACCACAGTCTTCATCTTCTGGTTGACGGGTTGTACTCTAGTGTTGTTGACGCACTTGTTCAAAGGAGTTTGACCGCCCAACTTTTGTTTTTCCTCGACTATCTTCCGCTTTAGCTCGTTAGTTTCATTTTCTTTTTCAGCAATCTTCTTTCTCAACTCAGCCTTTTCTTTCTCTTCAACTTTGTGCTTTTCAAACTCTTTTGCAGCTTCCTTGTCAAAAACAGCATTGCACTTTGGGCACATGACGATGGTGCTATCAGATTCTTTAATTCTCAACAAAAAATCTAACAAATCCTCACCAGGACGAGAATAAATTGGCTTCTTGTCTTGCTCAAAGATCCTCAGGTCTTTATTTTCATCTTTAGCACTAACCATTGTGGCATCAACTTCTACCATGTTGACTGACAAGTTGAATGGCTCAACATAATTTGAGTCAGCAGCAAATGATTCAGTGTCCACCTTCATAGTAGTTTTATCTTCAAACTTCAACCTTCCCTCCTCAATTGCTTTTTGTATCAAATCCTTGAAACGGACGCAATTATTAGTGGTGTGTGAGAACACCTGATGAAACTTACAAAATTTTTTATTCTTTATTTCATCAGCTGAAGGCATCTTTTTTCCTTCTGGTAAAATAAGCTACTTATCTTTTAATAAAACTTCAAATATTTGATCTGTCTTAGAAATATCAAAATAATAAGTCTTATTTTCAGTTTTGGAATATGAAGAAACCTTTTCTTTTCTTTTAACAGGCTTCAAAGATTTGCATATATAAGGAGGACCCCCACGCAATTCAGCAATATAAATCTCTTTCTCATCTGAATCACTACTATCGGAAAAATAATCCACATATGCAACCTTTTTAGAACTTTTTTTGAAATTTTCTTTTTCTTTTTTAATTTTTTCTATTTGTCTTACTCTTTCAGCTAACTGGGAAAGATCTAAAGTATGTTGATTGACAAGTTTCTTCCTAACTCCAAATTCTAACCCATTAGTAGCCATTTTGACAACTTCAGTTTCCGGAATCGGAGTAAAACACTTATTTCTCATGTTTCTAAATCGCGCCAAATAAGTATCAATGGATTCTCCTTCTGCACGTTTGACAGAGAATAAATCCGTAAGACTAACTTTCAATTCGCCTCGGAAAAATTGATCATGAAAATTTCTTTCTAACTGCGCCCAAGAATGAATAGAATTTGGTCTCAAGTTGGAGAACCATGTAAATGCATTTTTTGTTAAAGAAGAAGGAAAATATCTCATCTTGAGTAGAAACTGCTTCCCCAATTTCAACAGTATATCGAGCAATATACTCTACTGTAGATTCATTTTCTTCTCCAGAAAATTTTGTAAGGGATTTTGGAATTTTCCAACCCCTTGGGAGCTCTGCTTGTTGGACACATTCAGGAAAAGCAGATACAAAATATGGCATATTTAAGCAACCAACATTAAATCCCAAATGGTTTAAAACTTGTTCAACATTTCTTGCTAGATTATAATGCCCCCTAAGTTGTTTTGCCTCAGTCTTTCTAACATATCGTCAGCATTTTGACCATGTCTAGGCATATGAACATCATAATTAGGAATTGCTCCACCGTTCTAATTGACATTATCAAATCTTAAACCCACTTGACTTGCCTATTTAATTGTTCAATTCTAGTGTTTCTGTTTTCTAAAAGATGATTTAAAACGGTCACCATTTGATGAGTTAACATGTTTACTAGATCATGGTGGCTTTCATCCATCTGTTGCCTAATATTTGTTAAAGATCCAACAGTTTGACTAGGTTGATTAACAGGCATTGCTCTTGACATGTCAGCAAATACAAGTCTGGAATTTTCTACCCTAGTGACAGTGGATGTAGTAGAATTAGATGCACTGTTATTTCCTGTATTAATAGAATGTGAAAAATTTTGTTGTGATACGTGTGAACCTGACGCCCCAAAAATAGGTACATTTGACATGCCATATGGATTTTGATAAATAGGATTTTGAAAAGTTGAGTAGAGAGGCACCGGCAATTCTTGTGTCACCATGGAGGGAATATACCCCGGTGGCAAGCCATATGGCGGCCACCCCACAATATTTATGTGAGTTGCATTTAACCCTGTATGGGTATGGCAACGCCATCATGCCTCACTAACATCAAGGTAGGCTCTGCGTTTGAAACCACAGGAGAATTTTCGGATTCATTTCCTCTAATCTCATCACTAGAAGTAGAAGAAGATGCTGCAGAAGTATTTGACATGTCAACTGACGCTGATTTCCTTGGCTCTGGACGCACGAACTTACCACTGCACAACTACATGCAAATTCAAAAACTCTTGCTTTTTCTTTTGACAAACTACAATCTATTGACAATGTCTCACCGGGCGTGCCAATTTGTTTTACTCAAATTTTTGTTCCATTGTTAACAACAAATAAATCAACAATTTTCGAGTTTTGTTTCACAATCTTAATTTAAGGAGCGAAAACGACTCCTTTTGTGGGTATCTCAAGGTCTCAATTGTAGTTTCGAAAGTAAAATTAAAGATGAAAAGAAAACATGCAAGGTGCCGTAGGCAAAGTAAAATGCAGAAATTAAAACAAACAGGAAGGAAGAAACATGAACGTAAAAGAGAAAAAGACGTAAAAATAGAGGAATTTTATTAATAAAAACTGAAAGAAAGCAAAGTACAAATATTTTGGATTTTTAAGCGTTTTCCAAGAAAAACTGAACTGATTACAATGTTTTTCCTAAAGCTCTATTTATAGACTAGCCTAATATCAACTAATAGTTATTATTTGTACACTACTTGCAAAAAATTTAAATTTTTTATAACTGTTCCCGCACTTATTACTTGATATTAATTTCAAAATTTAAATAAATAACCAACTATCAAATAATCTAATTTAATTTAAAATAAATATAAATATTATATATAGAAACATTACCAAATAATTAATTATTTCTTTTTATAATTTTCTTATAAAAATTATATTTTATCTACCAGTTATATTTTTAAAACACTTTATAATTACAAGTTACATTCTCCAAATGTTCATCTGTAATTATTTGCATTTATATTTATTTATATTTGTAATTCTACCAGGTTAATTTACAACATTTACTTCTTCAGGGCAAAAAAAATGACTTTGATGCTTTTCTAAAACTGGTACTTGCGAGAAAAAAAAACTAATTTTAGTCGTAAAAAATATAATTATACTCCCAAATCTAGATCTTAAACCATCATTTATACTTTAATTTTATCAATTCTTTCTCTGATTTCAAAATAACATCAATATAATAACATTACAAGACCAACTAAAACTGGCAGAGAATACAATACAAAATACCTCACCGTTGAATTTCCCATTTATTCACATGACACACAGGAAGCAAAATACAAGATTCAAAAGCAAGAGATTTCTAGACTAGTGTATACTACATAGTTTTGCTTAACCAGTGATCTGAATGGGCTTAACATCAGGCTTCTTGACCTCTGCCTTGGGAACAGTGACAGTGAGAACACCATTCTCCATAGATGCCTTCACCTCATCCATCTTGGCATTCTCCGGAAGCCTGAACCTCCTCATGAACTTGCCGCTGCTGCGCTCCACACGGTGCCACGTGTCGTTCTTGTCCTCCTTCTCAACGTTCCTCTCACCGCTGATCTGAAGGACACTGTTATCTTCGATCTCAACCTTCACTTCCTCCTTCTTGAGACCAGGCAGATCAGCCTTCAACACGTGCGCTTCAGGTGTCTCCCTCCAATCCACACGGGCGTTCACGAACGCAGAATTCTCGGAAGAAAGAGCGCTTGGGAACTGAAAGTCCCTGAAGGGGTCCCACACTTCGAGGGAGAAAGGGTCGCTCCTTCTGCCACCAAAGAAACTTGGAATCAGTGACATCTCTTTCGCAAGCAGAGAATACAGGTGTAGCTGTTGTTGTCAATGTTTGTGCTCCGACGGTGTTGCAGGTGGTAGAGGACACGAGGTATTTATAAATTATAATGGAGGAAGGGAATGAAGCTGTAGCTTCTAGAAAGATCGTACCTATTCCTTCATCTATTCAATTCGAACTTTCGAAGCTGTTCTGGATTCGTCTGGGAGAAATGAATCATGAATTTGATTGAACGAGAAGGCTCTAGATTGAACATTACAGCCTCTTGTGCGCCAAGCCCATCACTTAAAGGCATCCTTAGAAAGAAACAATCGGCCCAACAACAAAATATAAGGCTGCGTTTTGGTTCGGTAAACATTCACAACAAAACATAAATGATAAAGTTATAAATTTTTATATTTTGTTTTATGATAAATTAAAATAAATTAAAAACTTATGTTATTTTATTTTATTTTTTTAAAAATTTAAAAAAATATATAATAATAAAAAATATAATTATAAAAAATTAATAAGAATAAACAACAATAATAACAAAGTACTAAATAGTATTGGCTACATAGATTAAACGACATTATTGAGTCGTTTATATGTATATATGTAGATTTCATTTGATAACTTTATAAATGGTCTTTCTAGGAATAATAAAAAAATTAAAAATAACTTATATTTTTATTAATGTCTTTATATCTTTTTTATGAGATTAAATACAAAATACACTAATTTAATTTTTTAATTCAATTTTTTTAGATACAATATTTCTATTCATATCTCATCTATTAAATATAATTTTATATCTCTTATCTCAGTATCCTATACTTATAAATTAGTGCAATCTAATATACAATATGCCATCAATATTTACAAAATAAAGCAATAAATTTCAGTGCAGGGAGCCACCTTCATGGAAAAAGGGCAATAATCCCTCCCAAATTTTTTATTTTTTGGTTTAACTCTCTTTCAATTTTTAATTTTTTTAATTTATATTTTTTATATTCACTTCTCCCAAAAAAAATTTCTAACTCCGCCCCTCATAAATTTGTTCTTACCAATTTAATTTCTCTGAGCTACCAGCAGTTCAATAGAGATATGTGCGCCAACCAAAGTTTATTTAGCACTAATAATAATCAAGCCAAATTCAAGGTTAATATACTAAAAACATGTTTGCTCTCGTTTGATAATATTTAATTATTTACTTAAGAGCAAAAGAACTAAATATGACCACATTATGTATTGTTTTTACACAAGAGAATATATTTACATGTAACTGTGAAATGTAAATTACGTTGATGATTCGTTGTATGATAATGAAAATAGTTAAATACTGTTAATGTTTGGGGACGGAGTGAGTATGTTCTATTGTTTAATTAATAATGTTACTTCTCTGTCGTATGTTATTTTCAAATTATTCTTAATACAAATTTTTCTTATCATTATAAAAAAATTTAAAATTAAAAAATTATATAAAATAAAAATAATAATATCAATTTGGGGACTAATTTTAGATTTATGACTTTTACTAATTTTTTAATTATACTATTATAATATTTGAAATTGAGCTTTAAATATCATAGTAATCTCTTGACTTCTTTCTGAAGCTAACTCAACAAATGCAATGATAAACTGACACTCTTTTGCCATGCTAGACAAATGTGAGACGGCCATGCTTTTGTTTGGCGATCAATAAAGATCGAATTAACATCATTTTGAAATCGTTTTTTATATGCCCATAAGACTCAAAACGACATCGTTTCAAATTTATTATGCACCAACAAAAAACGTCACTTTTTCACATTAGTCCAGCATAATAAAAGAGTGCCAGCTCATTATTGTATTTGTTGAGTGAGCATCGAAAGGAGGTTAAAAAATCAGTAATACTCAGAACTCAATCTCATATATCACAATAATGTAATTAGGATCTTAGGGATCAAATTAATAAAAATCGTAAATCCGAAGAACCATTGTGAAGATTTAGTTCAAACTAAAAATGACAACATACTTCCCAATACATGATATTCAACAATAAAAAATTAGTAATATTATGCCTGTTGTAAATGATTTTACTTGTGGAATATTTTGACATTAGGATGAGTTAACATTCTGTTTTTATGAGGCTAGAATTGGTGATACTGAAGTTCTTATTTTTGACGACAACAATAATATTCTCAAAATATTTTAAAAGTAGATAAAAATAACTAAAAGATATTAATTTTTATAAGTGATGACAAATAATTTTTGTATTTAACAAAACGATTATGTATTTAATGGATTTTTTATTTTAATTAAATAAATATATAAATTATAAAATACATAAAATATAAAGTAATTACTTAAATGCGTAACCTTACACATATCGGTTATTGAGAGGTAAGATAAAAAAAATATGCATATCTCGGCGTCTAGAACACTGTTCTGTGACTAAGCGACGCTGTGACATATCCTGAATGCATCTGAGATATGTTTTACATGGGAGATCGGGTACTGAGCACCCGAAATACGTTTAAATTCAGAAGGGGTTTCAGTACCTGAGATACGTGCTACATGCCTAATTTGGGCCTCAGCATCCGAGATATAGTCAAACGTGTAATTTGGCTCTCAACACTCGAGATATGTGTATTATGGTTTAAGTGTCTCTGCACCCAAGATATCTTAGAGAATAACTCTATTTATAGAGGCCATCCATCAACCATCTCCTTACAAATCACAAATCAATCTTTTCTTCTCTTCTTTCCATTTTGTTCCCATAGAGAATAATCAGTTCTTTTTTGTTGTGGTTTATTCCAATGAGATAGTAAAACACGGTGATGAAGAAGTGATTTTCGAGTCTGATTCAATTCTGATGTTGCATACTAATCGGATTGATATCCTACATGTGCTAAAGATGATCATATTGAGCAATATAGGGGGAATAGGTACCAAGAAAATTGGCAGGTTGCATATAGATTTCTAGACGCGCTTCCAAGCGGTGGATTTATCAACAGGTTATTTTGGATTGATGGAGATCAGCATGTGAGAGTAATGTTTGACGTACATGCATGGCTAATGTCATAACATGTGATGGAGAAGTATGCTACAGTGTGTGATATCGTTGTTGGTGGTGGACCATCCCCTTCGAGTTCTGAAGTTGTCCTGCTAGATGCAATACCGATCCAGTACGCCCAGCCTCGTGATAGTGCCGACAAGGACGATAGTGGGTGTGATTCAACTTATATTGCTGGGTCCAAGTCGTCTGGCAATACTTCTTCCACTGATGGATATGTGCCAGAGACTCCCACCGGCAGTGGTGCTCGGTTTCTCCTGCCTCCCCCTTTGCCCATTCCTCGATTGTCAGAAGTTCCTAATCATTATCATACTTTGAATTTGGATGCAATGCAGCTAGACGATCCTTTCAATGTCGGTGAATGGGATGATTACAATACGGATGGTGGGGTGGAATTCCGAGTTGGCCATAGATTCTTTAACGCCCCGTTAACCTAAGCCTTATATATCCAAGAATTTATATAACTAGAAGCCCGATGAAGGAATAAAGCTCAAAGTCGCATAAAATGGAATTACAAAACGTGAAGCGTTCACACATGATAACTAAACGTGTAGGCACGGACAGAACAAGATATAATATATATATATATATATATATATATAACTTTATAGATAGCTCCAAGATACACAAGGTAATAATTAAATTAACAAGATATATATATAAGTATGATATACCAAAAAGAGGACAAGTCACAGCCTGCGGAGTTTAGGCTGGCTAGTCAAATTGAAATACAAAATAGTTTTGGAAGTTTAAAACATATTATACAACTTGTTCCGTTCAGATCTAGCCGAGGTATATCTCTCCCAACAGGACTGCTTATCTGTTAGGGGAGCTATACGTCGTCCGGAAGGTAGCCTTCAGGAATAATCTCGGCACGATGAAACACGGCGGCGGGAGCACCTGCAAAAAGTACTCCAATGCTCAAGTAAGTATGTGAGTTATGAGGAAATAAGAGAAATAAATCAGAGTGAGTTTGTAACCTATTTTTCCTGGGCTATTAGGTTCGGTTTTATAGGTGAACAAAGTGCCTTGCTTGTTCCGATAATAGTGGCTTGGATAGTGAGTGCCTTGCTTGTTCCGATAATAGTGGCTTGGATAGTGAGTTCTGTTGTTGTTAGTAACGGCTAATGGATAGTGTTTGACTTGTGCTTAGTTTTGGTCAAGTGGTTATTTCAGATATGGTTTGTTTGTTTCCGACCTTTATGGTCGGTCTTAGTTCTAATCTTATCTCCGAGTTTATGGGGTACACATCATAGCCCCCAAGCTTGTCTGTCTCTATGTTTTATGGGGCAGGCAAGCTTTATGTGTTTGGTGCTTTTGTTGAATTTTTTGCTTAAGTTGGGCTTTGTTTATTGGGCCCATGCTTTTGGAGGTCAAGGGGGAGTCAAGGGGTTTTCTATCTTGCTTGGCGCGCTGCGATTAATGTGCTTCCCCTGCGTTTGGTTTTTCGAGGTTTGTAAGAGTTATGTTTTGATTTTCCCACTAAGTTAGTGGGCCTGGTAATAGTATTTGGTTTGTAGTTTTGGAACTGGTGCTCTGTTTCTTCATCTTCTGTCATTCATATCTTCGAGTATGACTTCCAGAGGTTAGTTCTTCCTTCATTTACTGTTTCTTTTCGTTTTTGCTATGGCGAGAGAGAAAGATAAGAAAACGGCTGTTGAGGAGAAGAAAGATAACCCATATCATTGGGTTCATGATGATGTGAAGACTCGATCGTCTTCGTATGTTGATTCTTCGTTGCTGCATGAGCTCGAGGGTTTGGCTTTCGTAAGAGAGGGTTCTGATATAGGTGTTGAGTTGCTTCACTGTTTGAGTGATGATAGGGTATTTGAGAGGAGAGGGGATTGGGAGTATTTTTATATGTACACACCTTGTCTGTTGGAGTTAGGTGTTAAATTTCCCTTTTCTTCCTTTGAATGTGACGTGCTGACCCAATTGAATTGTGCACTGTCTCAGCTACATCCAAATTCTTGGGCGTTTCTTCGTACTTTCGAGTGTCTGATGGAATTTTTGTTGTTTCCTTGTTCCCTTCCTTTATTTTTCTCACTGTTTTAGTCCAAGGGGGTTAGGAGAGGGCAGTGGGTATTGATGTGTGAACTTTTGTTGATATAGAATTTCTCAATTGAGTTCTCGTTGCAAGTATAGTTCTAGACCAACAAAGAGTCCTCACATACAAAAATTTGGTTGTCACAAATAACAAACCCCAAATAAGAATTAACCGAAGTATTTGAACTCCGGGTCGTCTCACAAGGAATTGCAATGAAATGCTCAATTATTGGCTATAGAGGTGGTAAGGGGGTTGGTTTTATCATTTTTGCAAGAAAAGTAAATGAACAATTAACTAATAAAATAAAAGAAAACAACTCTTGGCTAGACATAGGTAATTGAGATCACCATCCTTGTCAACAAACCATATATTGATAATTATGAGGTACCAACCTATTAAGTCTACTTCCAAAGCCTTAAGTACGTAATATCTACTCCTAGGCTTGAAGTACGTCAAATAGGCTTGATCACATCAACCCATAAGTCCCAACCTACCTACTAATTAGATTAGTAGTGGTTGGCGTCAATGAGTATCAAATTGATCACCAAGGGTTCTCAAATCATCAATTCAATGAGACCCAATGACTCAAGATCACTCAATTCCCTTGGCCTAGGCCAAGAGTCAAGAGAACTACCCAAAAACTAGAGGAAACATTTTATCAAACACTTAGTGTGCAAGAAAAGTAAACATCATAAAATGCAAGAATTAAAGGAAACCATAACCAACATAAGCAAGAAATCAATAATAGCAACTAAGATCAACATAAAAGAACATGGAAACATAAAAATTGCATTAAAGAAAATTGAGATCCAACAAGGTTCATGAACATAAAAGCAACAAATTAAAGGAAATGATCAAGAAAAACTAAGAAGATTAAGATGTAATAACAAGGAATTAACAAGGGAAAACTAAATCAAAACAAGAATTGAAAGTGGATTTAAGAAAATTAAACCTAAACTACCCTAAATTCTAGAGAGAAGAGAGAGCTTCTCTCTCTAGAATTCTACCTAAAACATGATGAAAACTAAACTATGACTACTTGGTTCATTCTCCCCTCAATCCTTGGGTTCAATAGCATCAGAAATGAGTTGGATTGGGCCCAAAATGAGCTAGAAATTGCTGGCCACGATTTCTCTTTAGTGGACCCACGTGCTCCATCGGCGCGCGCACGTACATGGCGCGTGCGCGCCCCTATGCGTCAGACAACATATGGCAAATTTTATATTATTTCATATCCCCGGATGTTAGCTTTTCAACGCAACTGGAACCGCCTCATTTGGATCTCTGTAGCTCACGTTATGGTCGATTGAGTGCAAAGAGGTCGGGCTTGACAGCTTTACGGTTCCTTCATTTCTTCATGAGTTCTCCCACTTTGCATGCTTCTCTCCTCACTTCTTCCATCCAATACTTGCCTTATGAACCTGAAATCACTCAACAAACACATCAAAGCATCGAATGGAATTAAAGTGAATTAAAATCATCAATTTTAGGGCCTAAAAAGCATGTTTTCACATTTAAGCACGAATTCAGGGAGAATTGCAAAACCATGCTATTTCGTTGAATAAATGTGAGAAAATGTGATAAAATCCCCCCAAAATAAGCACAAGATCCACAAAATCGGGGTTTATCAAATCTCCCCATACTTAAACCGAGCATGTCCTCACGCTAAGAATAAAGAAGGAGAAGAAAAGGGGTATGAACATTTATTCAATACAAATAAACTATATGCACATATCTATATGAATACAACTAAATGTAAAATGATTCTACCTACTTGGTCAAAAGTAAATCAATCTCCAAGAACATATATAAGCAAGTAGGGAAAAAGTTATATGACGACTCACAAACTCTACCAATTCAAATATAAAAATGAAGTTCAAATAGACTTACAAGAAGAAAGCTCATGAAAGCCGGGAACAAGGAATTGAGCATCGAACCCTCACCGGATGTGTATCCGCTCTAGTCGGTTAAGTGTATAGGGTCAATTCACTCAATTATCCTCTAATCATGCTTTTCAAGATTTGTTTTTCATCTAACAATCAACAATTATTCAATGCATACATTCATCATGAGGACTTATTCATAGGTTGTAATGGGGTTAGGGTAAAGGTAAGGATGCATATGGTCAAGTGAGCTTGAAATTTGAATCTTTGATTAACTTAAGCTCTCACCAAACACCTATAACAACCTATACAATTCTAATATAATGCCTAACTACCCATGATTCCCACTTTTCCACATACTCATGCATTCTCTTCAATTCACATTCCATATACATTGATTTTTATTGAACTTTACTTTGGGCCATTTTTGTCTTCTTTTTATTTCTTTTTCTCTCTTTTTTTTCTTTTTCTATTTTTTTCTTTATATATATATATATATATATATATATATATATATATATGTTCTTTTTTTCTTTTTCTTTATATTTTTTCTATATTTTTTTTTCATTTTTTTACACATTTTTTTCAAAGTATATACAAACGTATCAATGCATATGGTTTTACATATTTAATGCATAAGTATGTACCCAATTCCCAAAAATCTTCAACAAAAATATAAATTACACTTTTACCTCAACCAATGTCCTAAGTTTCCCATACCCAAATGTTACACACACTCACTAGCCTAAGCTAATCAAAACTCACATGCTTGTGTTCTTAGCTCAAAAAGCATGTTCCAAAAAACATTCTTCAAGCAAGTTCAACACAAAAAAATTTTTTTTTTTTCAAATTGTTAGGGTGCCCTAAAAATAATTTTTTTCTTGGAAAATAAATCATCACCCTAACCAAGTAGTCCTAACATAAAAAGAAATGGTGAAATATGTACAAATTCTAACTAACATGCAACCTATCATGCAATGCAACAACTAACTATGAAGGAAAATCAAGAATTGGTGTTGAAAGAAAGAAATTGTTACCCATGGAGATCGGTCGGACGACCTCCCCACACTTAGAAATTTGCACCGTCCTCGGTGCATGCAAAGAAGAGTAAGGTGGATGGGTTGCTACAATTAATGAGCTCCTTCAAAGGGTTGTGCGGGTGAACTTGTTTGTTGCCCCATTTAGAAGCTTCCTCATTCCTTTCCTTCTTGGTGGCCAACCTAAAAGGAAAGAGAAAGAAGGATAATTAAGCCTATAACAAAGATATCAAAGCAAATAGAACATAGGCAGGGGCTAATGCCAAATAAGAGTAAGGTTTTCACTACATGTTAGCTACGCATGTAAGTGAGAGAGCAACATAGGCAAATGGCATATCAATTAATACTTGATGCAAGAGGAAAGTCAAAGCATAGGCAAATGATATGAAGAG
Organism: Arachis hypogaea; assembly: GCF_003086295.3. Classification (NCBI taxonomy): domain Eukaryota; kingdom Viridiplantae; phylum Streptophyta; class Magnoliopsida; order Fabales; family Fabaceae; genus Arachis; species Arachis hypogaea. Next base: position 39,577,247 of record NC_092054.1, on the reverse strand, counting down.
CATGTTGCATCAAGCTTAATCACAATTGACACAAACAAGATTAGTGATAAGCATGAGAGCATTTGGTCCCATCCTAACACAATGACAATAATGTACAAAAACAAGGGATCATGAGTTAGGAAGGACTAAAGTACTAATCTTGTGTGTAGAGCAAATATTACAATTAATGCCAAACAAGTCACAAAGCACCAAGATTAACCAAGAAATCCTCAACAATTGAATATAAGAATCCAACACCATTATGAAAACAAGAACTTAGAAAAGAAAACATGAACAAGCTATAAAAACAAAATTAAAATGTAATGAATGATAATATACCAATCCAACTTATAAAAGAAGATGAAAATAAGAAAAATAAAGAGTGAAAATTTTGAAAAGAAAGTAAGAAAGGAAGAAAGAAGAAGAAAGAAAGAGGAAGAAACTAGAAGGAAAAGAAGAGAAGAAGGGAAAAAGAAAGCAGGGCAGAACAGGGAAAAAACAGGGCGCGGAGGGCGACGCGTACGCGTCACGCACGTGTGCGCGTAGGGGGCAGGCGGGACAAGCGACGCGTACGCGCATAGCACACATGCACGCGGATGTAAAGATGGCGACCGACGCGTACGCGTTATGCACGCTTGCACGTGGGTTGCGGACACAGAGTGAGCACAACTTTGGCACAACTCTCTGGTTTTTGTACCAGGAGTGCGATATGCATCATCGGCGCGCGCGCACACATCGCGCTTGTGCGCCGATGCCCTTTTTTTTTAAGATGCTTAGAACAAAAACAGGGCACTCTCCTAATCTACAAGCATTCTAAAACAATCACAACTCAAATTTAATAACAAATCTTTTTAGTTTTTGAAAAAAATTTCAAACATACTAAAAAAAAACTTATACTACAAGTAAAACACTACTCAACAACAACTAAGCTACAACTTAAGGCACAAATCTAATCAAACAAACCAACAACCAAAATATTAAAACAAGAGTATGCAAAGAAGAAAACTACCTAACAATGGCAACCCAATTCATCCATTGATTATATTTACAAGAGAATGGAAAGAGTTTACCATGGTGGGGTGTCTCCCACCTAGCACTTTTAGTTTAAGTCCTTAAGTTGGACATTTGGGAAGCTCCTTGTTATGGTGGCTTATGCTTGTACTCATCTTGAAACTTCCACCAATGCTTCGACTTCAAGTAAGCTCCAAAATTCAAAATCAATGGCACCAAGCTTTGATGAAGTTCCACACAAGCTAAGGGCTTCCAAAATTGATCTTCATCTATTCCCAGATCCCAAATCTTGTTTCTACACCCATCTTCAAGTTGATCATCACAATTCCGATTGGGTGAGAAGTGATCCGAATTCTCAAGTAAACACCAAAGCATCTTTCTAGACCCCTTTAGTTGAGAACTATACCAACCATTGCACTTAGACCTTAAGCTTCCAACCATAAGGAACCTTGATTGGCATTTCCACCCACTAATAAATTCTCTTTTGCTCTTAACCCCACAAAGAACTCTAAGTTGTCCATCCGTCTCAATCAAACTATATTCAAGTGGGAAAGTAAAGATTAGAGGTAAGAATTTTACCCACTTGAATGTTATGTTGGATGGTGACTTAGGAAGGGGAACCTCCAATGGTCTTGTAAGTTCCATTCCCTTGTGCTCTTCTTTGACTACCTCCACCTCTTGGCAAGCTTTTTCAACTTCAATTCCTTGCCCACCAACTTCTTCCACACATTCTTCATTAGTGGAACTTGCCTTTTGATCATCCTCTTCCAATCTTTCATCATTTATACTATGCCTTGGAGGTTGCGCATTATCCTCCTCAACACCAAATTCAAACTCATTGGAAGAAGGTTCAACAACTTCCACAAAATCATCAACAATGTCACTTGGTGTGGAAGTGCTCTCAAGTTTGAAATCCACCTCTTGCTCAACTTTGCCTAGCTCTTCAACCACTTCTTCTTCTTCAATAATCTCTTCCTCCTCCACTTGTTGCAAGACATACCCCATCTCCTTGTCCTCATGTTGAGATTCTAAAATCTCCTTCATGTTTCTTTCTTCGGTTGATTTCTCACATTCATCCGTGGAGATGCATTGCTTGTTGCATGAGTCCCATGAGTCCAAGTTGGCTTTAATTTTGGCAAGGTTAGCCTCGATAGCTTTATAATTCTTTTGGGCTTCCTCTTGCTCCTTTTGACGGATTATTGCTTGAAGCCGATCCATTGCTTCCTTGAGACGATCCATTGGCTCTTGGATGGATGTGTATGGGTGTTCTTCCATGGAGGGTTGTGGTGGAAAGGAAAATTCATTATGTGGTTGAAAGTTATCATACATGGGAAGTGATTCATCTTGGTGATAATATAGAGGTGGTGGTTCTTAAGGGTATTGGTGGTGGAATTGGGGTGGTTCTTCATATGGTTCATATGGTTCACAAGGTGGTTGGTATAGTGGATATGGGTTGGGGTCATATGGGGGTGTTTGGTGAAAAGGGACTTGTGAGTAAGGTGGTGCAAAATTATGTTGAGGAGGTGGTTCATAGGCATATGGTGGTGGTTTTTGACAATCACAATAAGGGTCACTATATCCATTAGATTGATATGCATTAGGATGAGAGTTATGCCCATAAGAATCCGGAGGTTGTTGTTGCCAAGAAGGTTGATCAATACCTTGAGGCTCCTCCCATCTTTGATTGTTTCATCCTTGATGCATATTGTCATTATAGTTCACATTCCCTACAACATAATTTGAGCCAAACTCATAGCCAAAGGGGTGAGAATTCATAGTAACAAAATAAAAGCAAAAGCTAACAAAAACTAACAAATAAGCAAAAGACAAACATATTCACAATATTCACAATAGCCAATAACATAACACCATTGCAACTCCCCGGCAACGGCGCCATTTTGATGTGTGAACTTTTGTTGATATAGAATTTCTCAATTGAGTTCTCGTTGCAAGTATAGTTCTAGACCAACAAAGAGTCCTCACATACAAAAATTTGGTTGTCACAAATAACAAACCCCAAATAAGAATTAACCGAAGTATTTGAACTCCGGGTCGTCTCACAAGGAATTGCAATGAAATGCTCAATTATTGGCTATAGAGGTGGTAAGGGGGTTGGTTTTATAATTTTTGCAAGAAAATAAATGGCAAGAAAAGTAAATAAACAATTAAATAATAAAATAAAGGAAAAAACTCTTGGCTAGACATAGGTAATTGAGATCACCATCCTTGTCAACAAACCATATATTGATAATTATGAGGTACCAACCTATTAAGTCTACTTCCAAAGCCTTAAGTACGTAATATCTACTCCAAGGCTTGAAGTATGTCAAATAGACTTGATCACATCAACCCATAAATCCCAACCTACCTACTAATTAGATTAGTAGTGGGTTGGCGTCAATGATTATCAAATTGATCACCAAGGATTCTCAAATCATCAATTCAATGAGACCCAATGACTCAAGATCACTCAATTTCCTTGGCCTAGGCCAAGAGTCAAGAGAACTAACCAAAAACTAGAGGAAACATTTTATCAAACACTTAGTGTGCAAGAAAAGTAAACATCATAAAATGCAAGAATTAAAGGACATCATAACCAACATAAGCAAGAAATCAATAATAGCAACTAAGATCAACATAAAAGAACATGGAAACATAAAAATTGCATTAAAGAAAATTGAGATCCAACAAGGTTCATGAACATAAAAGCAACAAATTAAAGGAAATGATCAAGAGAAACTAAGAAGATTAAGATGTAATAACAAGGAATTAACAAGGGAAAACTAAATCAAAACAAGAATTGAAAGTGGATTTAAGAAAATTAAACCTAAACTACCCTAAATTCTAGAGAGAAGAGAGAGCTTTTCTCTCTAGAATTCTACCTAAAACATGATGAAAACTAAACTATGACTACTTGGTTCATTCCCCCCTCAATCCTTGGGTTCAATAGCATCAGAAATGAGTTGGATTGGGCCCAAAATGAGCTAGAAATCGCTGGCCACGATTTCTCTTTAGTGGACCCACGTGCTCCATCGGCATGCGCACGTACATGGCGTGTGTGCGCCCCTATGCGTCAGGCAACTGGCGCACGAAATTGTGACGTCCAGGCTCAAACAATCCCTGGCAACGTGAGCAACTTGGTACGCGTAATCGTGATTACGCTTTAATTATGTAAAATTCATGGCTCTTTCTTTCCCTGGCAATGGCGCCAAGAACATGGTGCCAATACCATGGTTCACAACTTCGATACAACTAACCAGCAAGTGTACTGGGTCGTCCAAGTAATACCTTACGTGAGTAAGGGTCGAATCCCACGGAGATTGTTGGTATGAAGCAAGCTATGGTCACCTTGTAAATCTCAATCAGGCGGATATAAAATAATTATGGAGTTTTCGAATTTAATATAATAAAATAGGGATAGAGGTACTTATGTAAATCATTGGTAGGAATTTTAGATAAGCGAATGGAGATGCTTTTCGTTCCTCTGAACCTCTGCTTTCCTGCTATCTTCATCCAATCAATCTTACTCCTTTCCATGGCTGGCTTTATGTGATACATCACCACTGTCAATGGCTACTTTCGGTCATCTCTCGGGAAAATGATCCAATGCCCTGTCACGGCATGGCTAATCATTTGGAGGCATCACCCTTGCCAATGGCTTCATCTTATCCTCTCAGTGAATAATATGCTCACGCACCCTATCACGGCACGGCTATTCATCTGTCGGTTCTCGATCATGCTGGAATAGGATTTACTATCCTTTTGCGTCTGTCACTAATGCCCTGCAATCGCGAGTTCGGAGCTCGTCACAGTCATTCATTCACTGAATCCTACTTGGAATACCACAGACAAGGTTTAGACCTTCCAGATTCTCTTGAATGCCGCCATCATTCTAGTTTACGCCACGAAGATTCCGGTTAAGAGATCTAAGAGATATTCATTCTAGCTTATTTCATGTAGAATGGAAGTGTTTGTCAGGCACGTGTTCATAGGGGAGAATGGTGATGAGCGTCACACATAATCATCACCTTCATCACGTTCTTGGGTGCGAATGGATATCTTAGAAGCGAAATAAGATGAATTGAATAGAAAATAGTAGTACTTTGCATTAATCTTTGAGAAACAGCAGAGCTCCACACCTTAATCTATGGAGTGTAGAAACTCTACCGTTAAAAATACATAAGTGAAGGCCCAGGCATGGCCGAGATGGCCAGCCCCCTAAAACGTGATCAATAGTCTCCTAAGATGAACAATGGATTAAAACTGAGACCAAAGATGTCAAATACAATAGTAAAAGGTCCTATTTATAATAAACTAGCTACTAGGGTTTACATGAGTAAGTAATTGATGCATAAATCCACTTCTTGGGCCCACTTGGTGTGTGTTTGGGCTGAGCTTGAGTGTTGCACGTGCAGAGGCCATTTGTGGAGTTGAACGCCAGCTTTTGTGCCAGTTTGGGCGTTCAACTCTGGTTTTGGCTCCTTTTCTGGCGCTGGACGCCAGATTTGGGCAGAGAGCTGGCGTTGAACGCCAGTTTGCGTCGTTTATTTTTGGCCAAATTATATATTGCTAGAAAGCCCTGGATGTCTACTTTCCAACGCAGTTGGAAGCGCGCCATTTCGAGTTCTGTAGCTCCAGAAAATCCACTTTGAGTGCATGCAGGTCAGAATCCAAACAGCATCAGCAGTCCTTTTTCAACCTCTGAATCTGATTTCTGCTCAAGTCCCTCAATTTCAACCAGAAAATACCTGAAATCACAGAAAAACACACAAACTCATAGTAAAGTCCAGAAATGTGAATTTAACATAAAAACTGATGAAAACATCCCTAAAAGTAACTAGATCCTACTAAAAACATACTAAAAACAATGTCAAAAAGCGTATAAATTATCCGCTCATCACAACACCAAACTTAAATTGTTGCTTGTCCCCAAGCAACTGAAAATCAAATAGGATAAAAAGAAGAGAATATACTATAAATTCTAAACTATCAATGAAACATAGCTGCAATCATATGAGCGGGACTTATAGCTTTTTGCCTCTTGAATAGTTTTGGCATCTCACTTTATCCATTGAGGTTCAGAATGATTGGCATCTATAGGAACTCAGAGTTCAGATAGTGTTATTGATTCTCCTAGTTCAGTATGATGACTCTTGAACACAGCTTCTTTATGAGTCTTGGCCGTGGCCCTAAGCACTTTGTTTTCCAGTATTACCACCGGATACATAAATGCCACAGACACATAATTGGGTGAACCTTTTCAGATTGTGACTCAGCTTTGCTAAAGTCCCCAATTAGAGGTGTCCAGGGTTCTTAAGCACACTCTTATTTTGCTTTGGACCTTGACTTTAACCACTCAGTCTCAAGTTTTCACTTGACACCTACACGCCACAAGCACATGGTTAGGGACAGCTTGGTTTAGCCGCTTAGACCAGGATTTTATTCCTTTAGGCCCTCCTATCCACTGATGCTCAAAGCCTTGGGATCCTTTTTATTTGCTCTTGCCTTTTGGTTTTAAGGGTTATTGGCTTTTTGCTCTTGCCTCTTGGTTTTAAGAGCTTTTGGCTTTTTCTGCTTGCTTTTTCTTTTTCTTTCTATTTTTTTTTCGCCTAATTTTTTTTTCTGCAAGCTTTGCTCTTTGCTGCTTTTTCTTGCTTCAAGAATCATTTTTATGATTTTTCAGATTATCAAATAACATGTCTCCTAGTCATCATTCTTTCAAGAGCCAACATATTTAACATTCTTAAACAACAACTTCAAAAGACATATGCACTGTTCAAGCATACATTCAGAAAACAAGAAGCATTGTCACCACATCAATATAATTAAACTAAGTTCAAGGATAAATTCGAAACTCATGTACTTCTTGTTCTTTTGAATTAAAACATTTTTCATTTAAGAGAGGTGATGGATTCATAGGACATTCATAACTTTAAGACATAGTTACTACTACTAATGATCATGTAATGAAGACACAAACATAGATAAGCACATAACATAGAAAACGAAAAACAGAGAAAGCAAGAACAAGGAATGAATCCACCTTAGTGATGGTGGCATTTCCTTCTTGAGGAACCAATGATGTCCTTGAGCTCTTCTATGTCTCTTCTTTGTCTTTGTTGCTCCTCCCTCATTGCTTTTTGATCTTCTCTTATTTCATGAAGCATGATGGAGTGCTCTTGATGTTCTACCCTTAGTTGTCCCATATTGGAACTCAATTCTCCTAGGGAGGTGTTGATTTGCTCCCAATAATTTTGTGGAGGAAAGTGCATTTGAGGCATCTCCGGGATCTCATGGAAATGAGCTTCTTGCGCCTCTTGAGCTCCATGATTGGGCTCTCTTGCTTGCTCCATCTTTTTCTTAGTGATGGGCTTGTCCTCTTTAATGAGGATATCTCCCCCTATGTCAATCCCAGCTGAATTGCATCGGTGGCAAATGAGGTGAGGAAAGGCTAACCTTGCCATAGTGGAAGACTTGTCAGCCACCTTGTAGAGTTCTTGAGGTATAATCTCATGAACTTCCACCTCTTCTCCAATCATGATGCTATGGATCATGATGGCCCGGTCTATAGTAACTTCAGACCGGTTGCTAGTGGGGATGATTGAGCATTGAATGAACTCCAACCATCCTCTAGCTACAGGCTTAAGGTCCAATCTTCTTAGTTGAACCGGCTTGCCTTAGGAGTCAATCTTCCATTGAGCTCCTTCTACACATATATCCACAAGGACTTGGTCCAACCTTTGATCAAAGTTGACTCTCCTTGTGTAGGGGCGTGCGTTCTCTTCCATGTTTGGCAAGTTGAACGCCAACCTCACATTTTCCGGACTAAAATCTAAGTATTTCCCCCGAACCATTGTAACATAGTTCTTTGGATCCGGGTTCTTACTTTGATCATGGTTCTTGGTGATCCATGCATTGGCATAGAACTCTTGAACCATTAGGATGCCTACTTGTTGGATGGGATTTGTTAGAACTTCCCAACCTCTTCTTTGAATTTCATGTCGGATCTCCGGATACTCATTTCTTTTGAGTTTGAAAGGGACCTCAGGGATCACCTTCTTTTTGGCCACAACATCATAGAAGTGGTCTTGATGGGCTTTGGAGATGAACCTTTCCATCTCCCATGACTCGGATGTGGAAGCTTTTGTCTTCCCTTTCCCCTTTCTAGAGGATTCTCCGGTCTTAGGTGCCATCAATGGTAATGGAAAAACAAAAAGCTTATGCTTTTACCACACCAAACTTAGAATATTGCTCGCCCTCGAGCAATAAACAAAAGAATAGAAGAAGAAGAAGAAGAAGAAATATGGAGAGGGAGAGGGAGATGTGGTTTCGGCCAAGAGGAGTGTAGAGGGATGTGTTGTGTGAATTTGATGAAGAATGGAGGTCTTTATATAGGGAAGTGAGGGGGGAAAGGTTTCGGCCATATGGGTAGGTTTGGGTGGGAAATTGGTTTTGAATTTTGAAGGTAGGTGGAGTTTATGAGGTAGGTTTATGGGGAAGAGTGGATGGATGTGAGTGGTGAAGAGGTGATGGGGAAGAGAGTTTGAGGTGATTGGTGAAGAGTTTTTGGGGAAGAGTGTTTATGGGGTTGTGTGAAAGAGAGTGGTGAGAAGAAGTGAGTGGAGGTAGGTGGGGATCCTGTGGGGTCCACAGATCCTGAGTGGATCCTGTGGGGTCCACAGATCCTGAGTGGATCCTGTGGGATCCACAGATCCTGAGGTGTTCAAGGATTTACATCCCTGCACCCATTAGGCATGTAAAAATGCCTTTGTACCCAACTCTGGGCGTTTAGCGCCAGGTTGGTGGCCATTTTGGGCGTTCAACGCCCATTTGTGTGCCATTTCTGGCGTTGAACGTCAGAACCATGCCTGTTCTGGCGTTCAGCACCCAGAAGCTGCCCATTTTGGGCGTTCAGCGCCAGAACCATGCTCTGTTCTGGCGCTGAACGCCAGACAGATGCTCCTCCAGGGTGTGATTTTTCTTCTGCTATTTTTAATTCCGTTTTCAATTTTTATATTTATTTTGTGACTCCACATGATCATGAACCTACAAAGACATATAACTAAGAAAAATATAGTTAGATAAATAAAAATTGGGTTGCCTCCCAACAAGCGCTTCTTTAATGTCAATAGCTTGACAGTGGGCTCTCATGGAGCCTCACAGATGTGCAGAGCTTTGTTGAGACTCTCCAACACCAAACTTAGAGTTTGGATATGGGAGTTCAACACCAAACTTAGAGTTTGGTTGTGGCCTCCCAACACCAAACTTAGAGTTTGACTGTGGGGGCATGGGTTGACTCTGCTTTGAGAGAAGCTTTTTCTGCTTCCTCTCCATGGTTGCAGAGAGAGATCCTTGAGTTTTAAACACAAGGGAGTCCTCATTCCATTGAAGGACTATTTCACCTCTGTCAACATCAATCACAGCTCTTGCTGTGGCCAGGAAAGGTCTTCCTAGGATGATGGATTCATCCTCTTCCTTTCCAGTATCCAGGACTATGAAATCAGCAGGGATGTAAAGGCCTTCAACCTTTACTAACACGTCCTCTACTTGTCCATATGCCTGTTTTCTTGAATTATCTACCATCTCTAATGAGATTTTAGCAGCTTGCACCCCATAGATTCCCAGTTTCTCTATTACAGAGAGGGGCATGAGGTTTATTCCTGAACCAAGGTCACACAGAGCCTTAAAGATCATGGTGCCTATGGTGCAGGGTATTATGAACTTTCCAGGATCCTGTCTCTTCTGAGGCAATGTCAGTTGATCCAGATCACTTAGTTCATTGATGAACAAGGGAGGTTCAACTTCCCAAGTATCAATGCCAAATAATTTGGCATTCAGTTTCATGATTGTACCAAGAAACTTGGCAGTTTGCTCTTCAGTAACATCCTCATTCTCTTCAGAAGAGGAATACTCATCAGAGCTCATGAAAGGCATAAGGAGGTTCAATGGAATCTCTATGGTCTCTAGATGAGTCTCAGATTCCTTTGGTTCCTCAGAGGGAAGCTCCTTATTGGTCACTGGACGTCCCAGGAGGTCTTCCTCCTTGGGATTCACGTCCTCCTCTCCCTCATTGGGTTCGGCCATTTTGCTTATGTCAATGGCCTTGCACTTTCCTTTTGGATTCTCTTCTGTATTGCTAGGGAGAGTACTGGGAGGGATTTCAGTGATCCTTTTACTCAGCTGGCCCACTTGTGCTTCCAAATTTCTAATGGAAGACCTTGTTTCATTCATGAAACTCACAGTGGCCTTGGACAGATCAGAGACTAAGTTTGCCAAATTAGAAGTATTTTGTTCAGAGTTCTCTGTCTGTTGCTGAGTGGATGATGGAAAAGGTTTATTATTGTTAAACCTGTTTCTTCCACCATTATTAAAGCCTTGTTGAGGCTTTTGATCCTTCCATGAGAAATTTGGATGATTTCTCCATGATGAGTTATAGGTGTTTCCATAGGGTTCACCTAAGTAATTTACCTCTGCTATTGCAGGATTTTCAGGATCATAAGCTTCTTCTTCAGAAGATGCCTCTTGAGTACTGTTGGATGCAGCTTGCATTCCATGCAGACTCTGAGAGATCATATTGACTTGCTGAGTCAATATTTTATTCTGAGCCAATATGGCATTCAGAGTATCAACTTCAAGAACTCCCTTCTTCATAGGCGTCCCATTGCTTATAGGATTCCTTTCAAAAGTGTACATGAACTGGTTATTAGCAACCATGTCAATGAGTTCTTGAGCTTCTGCAGGCATTTTCTTTAGGTGAATGGATCCACCTGCAAAAATGTCCAGTGACATCTTTGATAGCTCAGATAAACCATCATAGAATATATCCAGGATGGTCCATTCTGAAAGCATATCAGAAGGAAACTTTTTGGTCAACTGTTTGTATCTTTCCCAAGCTTCATAGAGGGATTCACCTTCTTTCTGTCTGAAGGTTTGAACATCAGCTCTAACCTTGCTCAGCTTTTGAGGAGGAAAGTACTTGGCTAAGAAAGCCGTGACCAGCTTATCCCAAGAGTTCAGGCTGTCTTTGGGTTGAGAATCCAACCATAATCTAGCTCTGTCTCTTACAGCAAAAGGGAAAAGCATGAGCCTGTAGACTTCAGGATCTACTCCATTAGTCTTAACAGTATCACATATCTGCAAGAATTCAGTTAAGAACTGAAAAGGATCTTCAGATGGAAGTCCATGAAACTTGCAGTTCTGCTGCATCAGAGAAACTAATTGAGGTTTCAGCTCAAAGTTGTTTGTTCCAATGGCAGGAATGGAGATGCTTCTTCCATGTAAATTGGAATTAGGTGCAGTAAAGTCACCAAGCATCTTCCTTACATTATTATTATTTTCGGCTGCCATCTCCTCTTCTTGTTCGAAAATTTCTAAAAGGTTATCTCTGGATTGTTGTATTTTAGCTTCTCTTAGTTTTCTCTTCAGAGTCCTTTCAGGTTCTGGATCTGCTTCCACAAGAATGTTCTTATCCTTGCTCCTGCTCATATGACAAAGAAGAGGGCACAGAAAAAATAATAATAATAATATGGATCCTTTATACCACAGTATAGGGATCCCTTTGTGAGTGGAAGAAGAGAGGGGGACAAATAGTGTAATGTAAAGAAAGAAACACAACTGTGAGGATGGCAGAGATGTGAGATGAGATGTTAGTAGATGAATAAATAAATAGAATAAGATGGGAGAGGGAGAATTTTCGAAAAATATTTTTGAAAAAGAGTTAGTGATTTTCGAAAATGGTTTTTGAAAAATGTTAGTATTTTTTCGAAAATTTTTTAAATCAAAAATAAAAATAAAAATGATTAGTTATTTAAAAAGAAATTTTTGAAAAAGAGGGAAGATATTTTCGAAAATTAGAGAGAGAGAGTTAGTTAGGTAGTTTTGAAAAAGTTAAGAAACAAACAAAAAGTTAGTTAGTTAGTTGAAACAAATTTTGAAAAGATAAGAAGTTAGGAGGTTAGAAAAGATATTTTGAAACCAACTTTTTGAAAAAGGTAAGATAAGAAGATATTTTAGAAATTAGTTTTGAAAAAGTTTTGATTTTTAAAATCTCAATTAATGACTTGATTCATAAGAAATCACAAGATATGATTCTAGAACTTAAAGTTTGAATCTTTCTTAACAAGTAAGTAACAAACTTGAAATTTTTGAATCAAAACATTAATTGGTTATGTTATTTTCGAAAATTTGGTATAAAAATGAGAAAAAGATTTTTGAAAAATATTTTTGGAATTTTCGAAAATAACTAAGAATTTTGAAAAAGATTTGATTTTTGAAAAAGATTTTGAAAAAGATAAGATTTTCAAATTGAAAATTTGATTTGACTCATAAGAAATAATTTGATTTTAAAAATTTTTGAAAAAGTCAATCCAAATTTTGAATTTGATGGGAGAAAAAGGGAAAGATATTTTTTTTTTTTGAATTTTTATGATGCAAGAGAAAAACACTAAAAAGATGCAATGCATGAAATTTTTAGATCAAAACATGTGATGCATGCAAGAATGCTATGAATGTCAAGATGAACACCAAGAACACTATGAATGTCAAGATGAACATTATAGACACAATTTTGAAAAATTTTTAATGCAAAGAAAACATGCAAGACACCAAACTTAGAATTCTTTAATGCTTAGACACTAAGAATTCAAGAATGCATATGAAAAACAATAAAAGACACAAAATAAAAAATCATCAAGATCAAACAAGAAGACTTACCAAGAACAACTTGAAGATCATGAAGAACACTATGAATGCATGAGATTTTCGAAAAGATGCAAGATGCACATGCAATTGACACCAAACTTATAACATGACTCAAGACTCAAACAAGAAACAGAAAAATATTTTTGATTTTTATGATTTTCTAATTTTTTTTTTGTATTTTTCGAAAATTAATTAAAAAAGGAAAATAAGGATTCCAAAATTTTTAATATGAATTCCAGGAATCTTGCATTCTTAGTCTAAAGCTTTAGTCCAGGAATTAGACATGGCTCATGAGCCAGCCAAGCTTTCAATGAAAGCTCCGGTCCAAAACACTAGACATGGCCAATGGCCAGCCAAGCTTCAGCATGTAATTCAGACATGACACGCCTGACATACTCATTCCCAAAGGAATTAGACATGGCTTTACAGCCAGCCAGGCTTCAACATGCTTCATGAAACACTAGAATTCATTCTTAAAAATTTTTGAATAAAATTTTTAAAAACATTTTTATTATTTATTTTTTTTTTCGAAAACAGATGAGAAAATTTTAGAAATATTTTTGAAAAATTTTTGAAAATAAAATAAAAAGAAAATTACCTAATCTGAGCAACAAGATGAACCGTTAGTTGTCCTTACTCAAACAATCCCCGGCAACGGCGCCAAAAACTTGGTGCACGAAATTGTGATGTCCAGGCTCAAACAATCCCTGGCAACGTGAGCAACTTGGTACGCGTAATCGTGATTACGCTTTAATTATGTAAAATTCATGGCTCTTTCTTTCCCTGGCAATGGCGCCAAGAACATGGTGCCAATACCATGGTTCACAACTTCGATACAACTAACCAGCAAGTGCACTGGGTCGTCCAAGTAATACCTTACGTGAGTAAGGGTCGAATCCCACGGAGATTGTTGGTATGAAGCAAGCTATGATCACCGTGTAAATCTCAATCAGGCGGATATAAAATAATTATGGAGTTTTCGAATTTAATATAATAAAATAGGGATAGAGGTACTTATGTAAATCATTGGTAGGAATTTCAGATAAGCGAATGGAGATGCTTTTCGTTCCTCTGAACCTCTGCTTTCCTGCTATCTTCATCCAATCAATCTTACTCCTTTCCATGGCTGGCTTTATGTGATACATCACCACTGTCAATGGCTACTTTCGGTCATCTCTCGAGAAAATGATCCAATGCCCTGTCACGGCACGGCTAATCGTCTGGAGGCATCACTCTTGTCAATGGCTTCATCTTATCCTCTCAGTGAATAATATGCTCACGCACCCTGTCACGGCACGGCTATTCATCTGTCGGTTCTCGATCATGCTGGAATAGGATTTACTATCCTTTTGCGTCTGTCACTAACGCCCTGCAATCGCGAGTTCGGAGCTCATCACAGTCATTCATTTATTGAATCCTACTTGGAATACCACAGACAAGGTTTAGACCTTCCGGATTCTCTTGAATGCCGCCATCATTCTAGCTTACACCACGAAGATTCCGGTTAAGAGATCTAAGAGATATTCATTCTAGCTTATTTCATGTAGAACGGAAGTGTTTAGCAGGCACATGTTCATAGGGGAGAATGGTGATGAGCGTCACACATAATCATCACCTTCATCACGTTCTTGGGTGCGAATGGATATCTTAGAAGCGAAATAAGATGAATTGAATAGAAAACAATAGTACTTTGCATTAATCTTTGAGGAACAGCAGAGCTCCACACCTTAATCTATGGAGTGTAGAAACTCTACCGTTAAAAATACATAAGTGAAGGCCCAGGCATGGCCGAGATGGCCAGCCCCCTAAAACGTGATCAATAGTCTCCTAAGATGAACAATGGATTAAAACTGAGACCAAAGATGTCAAATGCAATAGTAAAAGGTCCTATAATAAACTAGCTACTAGGGTTTACATGAGTAAGTAATTGATGCATAAATCCACTTCCTGGGCCCACTTGGTGTGTGTTTGGGCTGAGCTTGAGTGTTGCACGTGCAGAGGCCATTTGTGGAGTTGAACGCCAGCTTTTGTGCCAGTTTGGGCGTTCAACTCTGGTTTTGGCTCCTTTTCTGGCGCTGGACGCCAGATTTAGGCAGAGAGCTGGCGTTGAACGCCAGTTTACGTCATCTATTCTTGACCAAAGTATGGACTATTATATATTTCTGGAAAGCCCTGGATGTCTACTTTCTAACGCAATTGGAAGCGCGCCATTTCGAGTTCTGTAGCTCCAGAAAATCCACTTTGAGTGCAGGGAGGTGAGAATCCAAACAGCATCAGCAGTCCTTTTTCAACCTCTGAATCTGATTTCTGCTCAAGTCCCTCAATTTCAGCCAAAAAATACCTGAAATCACAGAAAAACATACAAACTCATAGTAAAGTCCAGAAATGTGAATTTAACATAAAAACTAATGAAAACATCCCTAGAAGTAACTAGATCCTACTAAAAACATACTAAAAACAATGTCAAAAAGCGTATAAATTATTTGCTCATCAGCAACATATGGCAAATTTTATATTATTTTGAAGCCCCAGATGTTAGCTTTCCAACGTAACTAGAACCGCCTCATTTGGACCTCTGTAGCTGAAGTTATGGTCGATTGAGTGCGAAGAGGTCGGACTTGACAACTTTACAGTTCCTTCATTTCTTCATGATTTCTCCCACTTTGCATGCTTCTCTCCTCACTTCTTCCATCCAATGCTTGCCTTATGAACCTGAAATCACTCAACAAACACATCAAGGCATCGAATGGAATTAAAGTGAATTAAAATCATCAATTTTAGGGCCTAAAATGCATGTTTTCACATTTAAGCACGAATTCAGGGAGAATTGCGAAACCATGCTATTTCGTTGAATAAATGTGAGAAAATGTGATAAAATCTCCCAAAATAAGCACAAGATAAGCCACAAAATTGGGGTTTATCAGGTATGCTTGAGTAGTTACCCCGGTCGTTCTTTGTTTTTGCTTTATAAATCTTCCTTTAAAAATTTTAAATCCTTGTTCGTTAACGTCCGGTCGAAGGAGGCTGATTATCCTTTCTATCTTGATGACGAGCTTATAGAGAGGTTTTCGATGTATTGTTATTCAGAGCCCTGTCAGATTCTTGAGGCTACTGAGCGTAGTGTGGAGGAGGAATGTGTGCTAGAGTTTTTGATAGAGTGTTTTGCTGATGGGGTGTGTTTGTCTATTCCTGAGCTCCTACGTTTGCATGATGCTGGTGACAATGAGGGTCTGAGGTCCTATATAGGTAACGGTAGTTGTTGTCTTTTTGTTGTTTACTTGTTTTATTTGTCTGACTGCTTTTCTCTGCACAGGTGGGCGAGCTCCTTTACTTGATCCTTCCCGGTTCTAATCCTTTTTGAAGAAGAAAAAGGAAAAGGATGCTGGTGTCTCTGGGATTGTGAAGGAGGCTGGTGGGGAAGCTGTTCAGTCTGTTGCTCAGCCTACCTCATCGTTCAAGAGGAAAAGGGTGGAAACTGATCAGTCCCTCGAAGTTATTTCTGACGGTGAAAAGGATGTGGCTGGTGGTGGTAGGTCTGTGTTTGATCGTCAGAGACGACTTCATGGGTTCATACCTGGGACGAACACTCACTCTTTGTGGAGCGACCAATTTTCCATTTCCGAGCTATCGGACAGGGTTTCCCAATATCCTGAAGATATGCTCATGACTCGCCGCATTGGTATGGAGGGCCTGGGGAAATTCATTCAGGTCGGTTTCTATTTTATAGTCGTCTTTCTTTTTTTGTTTTTATTCTCTCTTTGTTGATATCCTTTGTGGTTTGTAGATTGTTGCTTCACGCCTTATGTGTGTTGGCCATACTACTGAGTTAGTTGGAGCTGAACAACAGGTTGTTGTGGGGAAAGTTACTGATCTGGAGAAGTCATTGAAGGAAAAGGATATTGCTATGGAGAAAGTTTTGCAGGAGAATGCCGAGATATCAGAGAAGATGAAGTCGTCTGAAGACGAAGTTACTCGTCTTAGAGACCAAATCCGACTTCTTCAATCCGAAATTAAGGATAGTGACTTGGCTAAAGGGCAGCTGACTTCCCGAGTTCATGAACTGGAGGAATTGAGGATGGAAATGTTTGCCTTTGGTTTTGATCAGGCTGTTAGTCAGATTGCTGCTTTGGCACCTGAATTTGATTGTGCTCGGATGGACGTGACAAAGGTTGTCATTGATGGGAAGTTGGTGGTGGATGGCACTGTGGAGGACCATGACGAGAACGCCCCTCCTCCTTGAGTTATTTTTATTTATGTGTTGGGCATGTTTTGTTTGTAATGATAACTTATTTTGTTTTGTCTGGCCGAGCTATGGTCGGTTTGATGTTTTGTGAACACTTGGTTCTTGTTTGACTTAAAGTTTGTGTTGACCGTGGTTAGGTCATCTTGATGATATAGTTATTTTGATAGGATGGTATGTTAAGTAGTAGTGTAAAAATAGGTAAACAAATTATTAGTTGCATTTGTTTAATTTAGGCGTCCGGCCTCATTAAAACCCTCCTTAGGTAAAACCGTTTTTGGGAGAAAAAACCTCTAAGGGGGAAAAAGAGTACCTTCATTCGCGAAATGTACAACTTTATGATTTGTACAACTTTAGTGAAGAGATGTTCTAATTCCCTGAAATTGGATTGCCTTGTAATGTTTGTAGCTGGTAAGCCCCCATTCCGAGCACTCTGGATACTCGGAATGGTTCCTCCCAGTTTGCGGCGAGCTTTCCATGTGAAGGAGGTCGTCTGGCTTCTTCTGTTCGTCTGAGGATTAAGTCACCTTCCTCGAATGTCCTTGGCACCACTTTTTTATTGTGCCTTCTTTCTGCCAGTTGTTTCTGAGCTCTTTGTTTAATGGTGGAGATTTCTCAGTCCTCTTCTGGGAGATCAAGCTCGGCATTTCTTGCATTTATATTGTGTTGCTCATCATATAGGTCGGCTCTTAGCGTGGGGACTCCGACCTCTACCGGGATTAAAGCTTCCGACCCATAGACTAGCTTGAAGGGTGTTTCGCCCGTTGTTGTTTGTATTGTGGTGTTGTAACTCCATAATACTTCTGGTATTAGCTCCGCCCATTCTCCTTTTGCATTATCGAGCTTCTTCTTTATTGCCGGCAATATAACTCGGTTAGCAGCTTCGGTCTGCCCATTGGTTTGTAGGTGTTCGACTGAGCTAAAATGGTGCTGTATGTTAAAATTTTTTAGAAATGAGCCGAGCTTATTATCTATAAATTGTCTACCATTGTCTGATATTATTTCTTTTGGTATTCCAAATCGGCATATGATATTTTTTCATATAAAAGATCGTACTTTTTCGGTTGTTATTTTTGCTAGCGGTTATGCTTCTGTCCATTTTGAGAAATAGTCTATTGATACTAAAAGAAATTTTACCTGACCTGGAGCTATTGGGAATGGGCTAAGAATGTCGAGCCCCCATCTGTGGAAAGGCCAGCTTACCTCCATGCTGTGTAATGCTTCGGCCAGTTTTGTAGAGATGGCTGGATGCTTTTGACATTTATCGCATGTTTTGACTTTTGTTATGCAATCCCTCTTTATGGTTGGCCAATAATATCCTGTTCGGACAATCTTTGCGGCAAGAGCTCGACCTCCGATGTGGTTCCCACAGACTCCCTCATGGACTTCGTCCATCACCTCTTTTGCCTCATCTTTGTTTAGGCATTTTAGTAATGGTTGTGAAAAACCGCGCTTGTATAGCTCTCCTTCTATGTTTGTGTAGAGGCTTGCTTTTCGTCTGAAGTGTTGTGGGTTGAGCTCGTCTCTGGGAATGATACCTGCATTGATGTACTCAAGGAAAGGTGTTCTCCAGTCTTGGAGATGGTTAATGCTTGTTATAGATAATAGTTCAATGCTGGGTTTCTTAAGCGTTAGTTGTGATAGTGCCGATGTTTGTGTGTCCGCCCTAGTGGCGGCAAGTTTGGATAATATGTCTGCTCTAACATTCTTTTCTCTATGTACATGTTGAATAATGAATGAGCTGAACTTTGAAATGAGATCCTTTGCTGTGAGCCAATATCGCTCTAGCAAGGGATCTTTTACCTGAAATTCTCCTCGGATTTGTTGCACAACTAAGAGGGAATCGCAGTGTGCTGTCAGGCTTTTTGCTTGGAGATTTAGGGCGAGCTTGAGTCCTGCTATGAGGGCCTCATATTCGGCCTGATTGTTGCTTGCTGGAAAGTGGAACTGGAGGGATTGCTCGGCCATCACTTTGTCTCCTTCTTTCAGGATTATCCCAGCTCCGCTTCCACCTCGGCTGGATGCCCCATCCACGTGTAATTCCCAAGATTTGTTGTGCTCGTCCTGGGTTAGTTCTAAGATGAAGTCTGCGAGGATCTGTGCCTTTAATGTCGACCTTGGTTGAAATTGGATATCGAATTCTGAGAGCTCGATAGACCATTTGGTCAGATGTCCGGCCAGTTCTGGTTTTGTCAGTATTTGTCTTAGTGGTTGGTTTGTCCTTACTATTATTGTGTGACTTTGGAAATAGTGCCTTAGTCTTCTTGCCGTTATTACAAGTGCTAAAGCTAGCTGTTCTATCCTCGGATACTTTTGTTCTGTCGATTGCATGACTCTACTGACGAAGTATACCGGTTGTTGTATTTTTTCTGTCTCAAGGACCAGAGCTGAGCTTATAGAATAATTAGAAACAGATAAGTATAAGTATAAAGGTTTACCGACTTCTGGTCTTTGCAGCACGGGTAGTGATGAAAGAATGGTTTTGAGTTCAGTAAACGCTTTCTCGAACTCTTCTGTCCATTGAAACTTCTTATTCTTTGATATTGTTTGGAAGAAATGATATGATTGGCTTGATGCTGCTGGCAAGAACCGAGATAGTGCCGCTACCTTTCCTGCTAATTGTTGTACTTCTTTTACTATTTTAGGGCTCGCCATGTTAAGTATTGCCTCACATTTCTCAGGGTTTGCTTCAATTCCTTGTGAGGTCAGCATGAACCCAAGGAATTTGCCTCCTTGTACCCCGAAGGCACATTTCTCTGGGTTGAGCCTCATGTTGTATGCTCAGATTTGTTCGAAAACCTCCCTGAGGTCATCGCAGTGTGATTTTTCCTGTGTAGTTTTGGCGACCATATCGTCCACATAGATTTCCATGTTCTGACCTATTTGATGGCGGAATACTTTGTCCATCAGTCGTTGGTAGGTTGCACCTGTATTCTTTAGGCCAAATGGCATTACTCTATAACAAAAATTTCAATGCTCGGTTATAAATGCTATTTTGCTTTGGTCTTCTGGATGCATGAGGATCTGGTTGTAGCCAGAGTATGCATCCATGAAGCTCAAGCTTTTGAAACCTGATGCGTTGTCTACGAGTCTATCAATGCAAGGTAAAGGATAAGCATCTTTAGGGCATGCCTTATTTAAATCTATAAAGTCGACGTACATGTGCCATTTACCTGAGTTTTTTCTTACCATTACCACGTTTGAGAGTCATGTAGTGAATCTGATTTCTCTGATGAAGTTATCTTAAAGAAGTTTTCCAGTTTCTTCTAGGGCTGCCTTTGATTTTTCGGACCCGAGATTCCTTTTCTTTTGAGCTATGGGTCGGCTGGTTCTGTCCATGGCGAGCTTGTGGTAGATGATGTTTGGGTCTATACCTGGCATGTCTGCTGGGGTCCAGGCAAATAAGTCAGCATTGTCTTGTAGTACTTTTATGAGCTCCGATCGTTCTTTTCCTTTTAGTGCTTGACCGATGTATGTGACATGCTCCGGTTTCGACATTAGCGGGATCTTCATGAGCTCGTCCGCTGGCTGAGGTCTTTCTTGGGTGTCTTCTCTGGGTCAAGCTCTGCTAGGGACAATACCTCGTTTGAGCTGTGAATTGCTTTGACCTCTTGTTCGAACTCCTATCTTACGATCAACCTTTTCAGGCTTGCGTTATAGCATTGCCGAGCTTGTTGGTGATCTGAGTGGAGTGTAGCTATTCTGCCGTCCTGTGCCTGAAATTTAACACATAGATGAAAAGTAGATACTACTGCCCTGAACATGTTCAGAGTAGGTCTTCTGAGAATGATATTGTAAGGGCT
This sequence comes from Arachis hypogaea, assembly GCF_003086295.3. Classification (NCBI taxonomy): domain Eukaryota; kingdom Viridiplantae; phylum Streptophyta; class Magnoliopsida; order Fabales; family Fabaceae; genus Arachis; species Arachis hypogaea. The sequence continues at coordinate 39,556,514 of NC_092054.1, read as the reverse complement.
TGGGTAGTCAACTACTAGGTATTGCATATCAATGGTTTGTGACAATGAGCCCTCTCCCATCATTGTTTTTAACCATATGTACCCTTTAAATGGGACCCTTTCTCTGGAGAACCCTACCAGTTCTCCAGATGAAGGTTGCATGAGTTTTTCAGATAGTTTTATTTTTAGGAAAGTAGAGTAAAAAAGAACATCTACACTGCTACCTGGGTCCAAAAGTACTTTTCTTACCAGTAATTCGCCTGTTTGGATAGAAATTACCACTGGGTCGTCTAGGTTTGGTGCCGTCAAGCATATATCTTCCTGGCTGAAAGTGATATTGAAGTCGGGCGCACTTTTGTTGTTTTGTGGTGTTGTTCCTTCGATTGCCAACATCGCGCGGTAACTTTGTTTTCGCGCCGAAGTTGTCTCACCTCCCCCAGCGAATCCTCTGGATATACAGTTTATGATGCTTTTGGGTGGAGTGTTGTTCGACCTTGTGCCTGGAGCTTGGTGATGCTCTTCTCGGTCCTTGTTACCTTCTTTATGCTTTTTCCCTTCGATGTATTTGTCGAGGAGGCCTTGCCGAGCCAGTCTTTCTAGTAGATCTTTAGCTATCACACACTCATCAGTTGTATGTCCATACTTCTGATGGAAAGCGCAGTGTTTGCTTTTGTCAACAAAGCCCTGATCTTGATACTTTCCTACCCTTGTAGGTGGTTTTATGATCTTAGCACTGAGGATTTCTTTAATTATCTTTTCCCTCTTTGTGTTGAATTTTGTGTAGTTGTCAAATTTTGGGGTTAGTTTGAAGGGCTTTCTAGAGTCTTTGATATTTACCGACCTTGTGGCTCTGTCATCCTCTCTCTTTGGTTGTTTTCTCTCTGTTCTTTCGGCTTCGTGGAGCTCTTCAATCTCCATCTGTTCTGCTACCATTTCTCGGAATTCTTCCAGTGTCTTTGGCTTAGTTACCGCGATTGTTTCTCTAAATTTTCTGGGTTGGAGTCCGGCTTTCAGGGCATGCAGGTGGACAGCGGGATCCAGGTCGGGTATCTCCATTGTGGCTTCTGCAAATCTGGTTAGATAATCTTTCAAGCTTTCCTGGGGACCTTAGCGGATGGTGCCGAGGTAGTCCGATCCGTGTACATATATCCGTACTGTAGCGAAGTAGTCTATGAAGGATTTTGCCAATTATTCAAAAGAAGAGATTGATCCTGTAGGTAATTTTGAAAACCAAAGTAGAGCAGCGCCGTCAAGGTAAGTAGGGAAAGCTCTGCAAAGAACAGGTTTGTTGTTAGGGCCATTAAAGAACATCATACATTGAAATTTCTTAATATGAGCCCGGGGGTCACCAATCCCCTTATACGGCTCGAGTGAGGAAGGTAGTGAGAAATGTTTTGGCATCTGGTAATTGGTGATCTCCTCGGAGAATAGGTTGTCCAAGGTCAGTTTCTCCTTTGGTGGGTCCACACTTAGTAGGTCTGCATTGCCTTTTCCTTTGGGACCATTCTCTTCACGTTTTACTGGCGTTGTTTTGGGTGGATAGTTCAACAAGTCTTTTGACTTCTGCTTGCAGATCGGCCATTTGAGCTATGAGTTTGGCCTGAGTAAGTTGGTGAACTCCATTATTGGCCATGTTCGAAAGTTGGGGAACCCTGCGTAGAAAAGAAATACAAAGTGCGATATAGAAAGATAGTGGGGTTAAATTAACTTTTCGGGCCCACGGTGGGCGCCAAATGTTCCGTTCAGATCTAGCCGAGGTATATCTCTCCCAGTAGGACTGCTTATCTGTTGGTGGAGCTATATGTCGTCCGGAAGGTAGCCTTCATGAATAATCTTGGCACGATGAAACACAGCGGCGGGAGCACCTGCAAAAAGTACTCCGACACTCAAGTAAGTATGTGAGTTATGAGGAAATAAGAGAAATAAATCAGAGTGAGTTTGTAACCTATTTTTCCTGGGCTATTAGGTTCGGTTTTATAGGTGAACGAAGTGCCTTGCTTGTTCCGATAATAGTGGCTTGGATAGTGAGTGCCTTGCTTGTTCCGATAATAGTGGCTTGGATAGTGAGTTCTGTTGTTGTTGGTAATGGCTAGTGGATAGTGTTTGACTTGTGCTTAGTGGTTATCTCAGATATGGTTTGTTTGTTTCCGAACTTTATGGTCGGTCTTAGTTCTAATCTTATCTCCGAGTTTATGGGGTACACATCACAATTTATCTCTCAAATCAAGCCTTTAAGACCATAAAGTCTAAAATAAAAAGGTGAGAGAAAGTACTACAATAAATAATTAAAATACAAAATAGTGCATAAAATCCTCCACTTTGTCACCATATCCGCAAACTCACCGAGGTGGGTTGCGACCTGCATCTGAAAAATAACAACAACATATGGTATGAGGACCGGATGTTCTCAGTATGGTAACAGTGCCTAATATGTAAGATATAAGGTCCCGGAATGCCAAAGGCAATCCTAAAACTTCACATCAAAAACAGATATTCAAACTTAACAATTTTTAACTAAAACTAGTCACCATTGTCCCATAGCCTTCACCAACGTACCCTCCATGAGATCACATCGCTACCGCCTACCTAGCCTCCTCAGCACCAGACAATCACAGGTAAAGCAAGCAAGTAAAACACAAGTAATATATATGTACAAGAAGTAAAACAACTAGAAAGTAGGCATATTATACATTTAGGTAAAGGATGCAATTAGGAAAAACAAGCAAAGCACATAAAAGATGCACATGATAAATGCCTGTCCTATTGGCTCGTGATATCACTTGTCGGTCCATAAATGCCAACCTGACACATCCTTTCGGATGTCGCCTTTCTGCCATGTCCGAGGATATAGTGCCTGGCACGCTTTTGTTCCGAGGATATAGTGTCTGGCACACTAATGTTCCGAAGATATAGTGTCTGGCACACTTGCATGCTCATTCCGAGGATATAGTGCCTGGCACACTCTTGTGACAGAGAAGAAAAACAACAACATTATCTGTTTCATCATAAATCATTCTAGGGATATAGTGCTGGGTACACTATCGTTCCAAGGATATAGTGTCTGGCACACTTTTAACATCCAACAAGTCCATCAACCTCAAATCATCGCCAGTCACCACCATTTTCTCCTCTCAATCCATTCTCAACTCTCAAGTCTCAACATTCCACGGATATAGTTCCCAGCACACTATCATTCCAAGGATATAGTTCCTGGCACAATATCTTTCAATATCCATCAAGCTCGTCATTCCTTTTCAAGTTTTCAACTCATCATAACCATCATCAAATTTCCATTTCATCATAATCATTCTCCTTTCTCAAAATCTCCTCAAAGACATACTTCACAATTCGACATACACTAATTTCGTCTACAACCTTCTAGAACCTAAGTCATCGGCTCTAAACTCATACAGAATTTCACTAATTTTATTCACCAAACTATCTCTATCAATCTTAGGGCCTAATTACTAATTTGCACTCTTATACGATAGATAAAGAAGTTTGGAAGGCTAGAAAATCCTTGAAAACGAAGAAAAATCATTTTTCCAGCAAAACAGGGTCTGTGCGTACGCACACCCCTGCCGTGAGTACGCACATATTAAAAAAGAACGTGTCAGTGTACGTGGCACTTACTCATGTACGCGAGTGTTCCAACCTGAATGGAATGCTCGCGTCACATGTTCTGGGTCGCGTACGCATGCTGCAATAAACTTAGAAAAATTTTAAAGCTGCGGAAATAAGATTTTTATACCAAACTTCAAACGCTCATAACTTCCTCTACAAAACTCTGTTTTTCTCAAACTTTAGAAATCTCTTAAAATCATCTTTAATTTAAAACAAAAATCATTCAATTTCAATATTTGAGGCTCAAGTTATGATTTACCAAAGTTCACCAAAAATTAAGTTTTACACAAAAATATCAAAATTCTCTAGTTTCCAAATTCCAAAACCAAACCAACCTAAAACTTACTTAATTCATCACAAAACACTACTAAATACTACACTTTACCATTCCATTGCACTTAAATAAACTCAACCTCCATTTCACTCAATCTTTCCACCATAAATCCTCATAATTATCATTATTCATCTCAATCTCAATAATCAATACCATTCACCAACAACATCATAATTCATCAATATCCTTCATCAATCATCATAATCATAAACAACAACAATACTCGTCATATTATCATCATAATTCATATATCACACATTCCAACACTCCATATCATCTTTTTCATCATCAAACATAAATTCACAAATAATTAACGCACCAATATCATTCAATCCTATCTTAGAGTCCACTAGCCTAAGTGTCTAGAAATATTACATATTACATAGAGAAAACCAAAATCATACCTTGGCCGATTTCCACACAACTCAAAACACCAAGCTCAAGCTCAAAGCTCCAAAACCATCAAGCTCACTCCAACAAATATCAAACCTCAATCTAACATTATATAACATACAAAAACAACACTAAGACTAACCCAAAATATAAAACCACAAGAGATTGAGGAGACTTACCTTATCCAATGAGATTAGTGGCAAAATCTAACAATATTCCAATGCTAGATCACCCCTAAACAACCAAAATCACAAAACTTACTCAAAAACCAAACCCAAAAATGTGAAATTACTTAGGACAGGAAAATAGAGTATGAGATGCAAGTTCTTACCAGAAAAGCTTTGTTAGAAATGAAGAGCTCGACAAGAGCCTCGCGTAGCCGCAAACGACTCATCAATCGAAGCTCCATAGCTCAAGATATGGCCAATTGAAGGAGAAGATGAATAGTAACTTCTCTTCTCATCTCCCTTCACCACCAACAGCACCCCTATCATCAAATTAGGGCTAGAATGAGCTGAAGGCTCATTAAAAGGGGTTTATATATGTTGGGCTTGGGTCCAACTTGTGCGCGGTCTAACCTGTTAGTGTTTAAGGTCTGTTTGGCCCACTTTGGGCCAAAATTTTTAGAATTAGTATCATGTTTTCAATTCTAAATTATTTTTGTCTTTCAAAAACAATAAATTTAATTTTTAAAATCTTTTTTTCCTCAATACACAGTACTGGACAGACTAGAGCTGGTACTGCCGGCTTAAGTGTCGGTACGCGTTTTTACAAAAACTTTTCATAAAAGATACATTTTTCCACACAGAAAAATCTATTGAATTCAAATTTTACTTTTATATTTTCAAATTAAGATGTTTAATTTTTCGAACCGATTCTGGACAGTTAAAATTATTATTTTATTAAAGCGGTTATTCCGGTTCTTATATATTCAAGAACTGTGATGCAGTTTTGATAGCGGTGAAGAACTACAGTATTCGAAGGAATGTGGAGTACGAAGTTTTGGAGTCGGATAGGCTTAAATATCACTATCGATGCAAGCAATTCACCAATAGTTATCCATGGAGTCTTCGTGTGTCACCACACCAGAACTTGAACTACTGGTATATTTTAAGGTTTATTTTGGATGAATTAAAGTATATTATGTTAATTATGTGTTATACTAAACGTTGACATCTACGAGCAATTTGTATGGAGGTGCGTAGGTTTAGTAGAGCACACACCTGTTTGGCACTAACTCTGTCTTAGGACCATGCTCAGTTGGATAGTAGTTTGATTTGCAAGGTCGTGTTCCCTATAATAAAGACTGACCCAGCAGTGCCTATCTCGGTGTTGCAAAGTGCGGTGCATTGATGAGCAGATATTTTATACGCCTTTTGGCTTAGTTTTCATGTAGTTTTTAATAAGTTTTATTCAGTTTTTATTAAGTTTTTACATGTTTTACTGATAAATTCACATTTTTGGATTTCACTTTGAGTTTGTGCATTTTTGTACCATTTCAGGTATTTTCTGGCTAAATTTGAGGAGCTGAAGCAAAAGTCTGATTCAGAGGCAGAGAAAGCACTACAGATGTTGTCCAGATCTGACCTCCTTGCACTCGGAAGAGATTTTTTGGAGCTACAGAAGTTCAAATAGAGCATTCTCAATGGCTATGGAAAGCTGACTTCTAGAGCTTTACAGAAATGTATAATAGTTTATATGTTATTTCGGATTAGAAGTCCCAAAACTAGCGTCCAACGCCAGCTTCCTGCCCCCTTTCTGGCGTCCAGCGTTCAAGGAGCAGAGCCCAACGTCCAAACGCCCAGAGAGGACCCCCTAGCTGGTGTTCCATACCCAAGAGACTTCAAAGCTCGTGGACTTCATCAAAGTTCAGCCCAAACACTCACCAAGTGGGCCCCAGAAGCGGATTTTAGCACTAGAAATACTGTTTTACCCTTACTAGTCATTGTTTAGTATTTAAGGGATTTTATTCATGTTATTCGAGACTTTTACATCATTTTTACCATCATACACATTTTACCATTATTTTTCACTTCAGTATGAGTTTCTAAACCTCCTAGGTTAAGGAGAGGAGCCCTGCTGAGTCCTATGAATTAATAAAAGTACTACTGTTTCTCTTCGATATGTGTTTGATTAATTCGAAGATGTATATTCGTACTTCATTGTGGTGAATAAGATGATCTAACAAATTAGCTCTGTTCATACATTAAGACAAACGTACCTGACAAACACCCACGTCTACTTGGGTTCAGAGTGCGTCTTTCACTGGACAATGACGAACCAACAACTTGAATATACATCTCTCAGACGGCTAATCCACGACTTCATTGGGGACTTCTCGAGACATTAGTTCAGCCAATTTCTGGGGAGATTACGGTCTCTGTGGTAGAGGCTAGAACTCAAAGATGTAGCATTCTCTGATTCGAAAGATCCGACCTTGTATGTGGCGTTTTGAGTAGGATCATAAAGGAGAATGGACTGTACACGCTTCACCCTAGTAGAGATGGATCCGCACTAAACCTGGGGTTCAGATCTCGAGGAGTATTGGCAGCTGCTCAAACCAGTATGAATCATATACAGCCTACCATTAAAGAAATCACTCACAAGCAAGGAGAGCAGTAGTACCAGAGTTAATTCAGAAAGGCAAAGCAACTCCAACTCTCAACTCTATTCCCTTACTCGATTCCATTTACTTCCTTATCCTTGTTTACCTTTTAATATAACAAGTACTTATACAAAGTTCAACTAACTCCTTCTGATCTGCCTAACTAAGACCTGCAAGATAACTATAGCTTGTTTCAAAACACAATCCTCGTGGAATCGACCCTCACTCGCTCAGGTATTACTTGGACGACATAGTGCACTTGCTGGTACAATAGTATGAAAGTGTGGGGATTCGTGCTACCAAGTTTTTGGCACCGTTGCCGAGGATTGTTGAGTTTGGACAAATTGAAGGATTGTCTTGCTCCATAAATAAGGTATTTTATTTTATTTTATTTTATTTGAGTCTTTTAATTTTTGTTTTTTTCTTCCTTATTTTTTTCGAAAATTTTAAAACTTTTTCCAAAAACCTTTTTCAAAAAGTTTATTTTCAAGCATCCTTAGCTTTCTATTTGAGAGTCTTTGTTTGTGTTCTTATTGAGTTTTTCTATTTGAAAGTTTTCAAAAATATTTTTCTTTTTTTGTTTAATTTTCGTTCTTGATTTGAATCTTTTCGTTTTTGTTCTTGATAATTGTTGTTCCTGTTGAGTACTTATTTTTATTCTTTACAGCAATTTTCGATTTTTTGGTATCTTTTCTTTTAAAAATCTTTCAAAATTAATTTTTCTTTGGTTAAATCTTGTTTCAACTTTTAAGTTTGGTGTTTTCTTGTTGTTTTCTTTAATTTTCGAAAATTTCTTTTTAGTTTTCTAAAAATTTTAAGTTTGGTGTTCTTTTTATGTTCTTGTGTTCTTTGAGTCTTTGAATTTTGTTCCTTGTGTTCTTAGTTAGTATTCAAGGTGTTCTTGAGTCTTCCTTGTTTTTTATCTTAAAATTTTTAAGTTTGGTGTCCCTTAGAGTTTCCCTCCAAAAATTTTCGAAAATAAGGTGTGTTAGATCTAAAAATTTTAAGTTTTGTGTCTTTTATGTGTTTTTCTCTTTCATCATTAAATTCAAAAAAATTAAAATAATATCTTTTCTAACTAACTTTTAGCTAATTTTCGAAAATCATAAATAAAAATTCAGATTTTAATTTCAAAATTTTATCTTATCATATCTTAGTTGTCAAGTTTTCAAAAATCAAATCTTTTTCAAATTTAAAAATCTTGTCTTTTTCAAAAATCATATCTTTTTCAAAATTTTATCTTATCTCATTTCAAAATTCAAATTTCAACTTTCAAAATTCAAAATTCAAAATTTTCAAATTTTAATTTTCAAAATTAAATCTTTTCAAAATTCAAATCTTTTTCAAAATTTAAAAACTCAAATTTCAAAATTTAAAATTCAATTTTCAATTTTCAAATCTTAAATCAAATCTCTTTTTAATTAATTGCTTATCTTCTCTCTCTTCTTTTTCAAAACTTCCTAACTAACTCTTCTCTCTAATTTTCAAAAATTCTCTTCCTCTTCTCTCTCTTCTATTTTCGAAATTTAACAATTAAATTTTAAATCCTTTTTAATTAATTAATTTCAATTTCTGTTTAATTAAATAAAATAAAAATAAAAATATTTTAATTCTTATTCCTGTTTTCTACTTCTTCTTCTATTCCTATTTCTTCTCCCTCTTCTTCTACCCTCCTTCACTATGAATCCAAGTGAGAATGAAGAGTTCAGAAGAAGTCTGAGATCTTTTACAAATCCCAATGCTGACTTCTATGGAAGAAGTATTAGCATACCTCAATTCTGAGCTAGTAGCTTTGAATTAAACCCTCAACTCATTACTCTAATTGAGCAAAACTACCAGTATTTTGGGCTTTCTCAGGAAGAACCTACAGGATTCCTGGCAGATTTTTTAAAGATTGCTGACACAGTATACAGTGAGGGAGTAGACCAAGATGTCAATAGATTATTGCTTTTTCCTTTTACTGTGAAAGACCAAGCAAAAAGGTGGTTGGATAACCAGCCTAAAGCTAGTTTAAAAACTTGAAAACAAGGAGACATTGAATCTCTTTATGATGCCTGAGAGAGGTATAGGAGGATGCTAAGAAAATGTCCCACTGAAATGTTTTCAGAATGGGTACATTTAGACATCTTCTACTATAGGCTTTCATACATGGCTAGAATGTCTTTGGACCACTCTGCTAGTGGTTTCATACACATGAGAAAGACCATTGGAAAGGCTCAAGAGCTTATTAAGACAGCTGCCACTAATCAGCATCTGTACTCATCTCCTGAGGGCTCTATAAAAGGAGAGGTTAAGGCAATTGATGCTGGACCTAACCCTCCAGAACAGGATGGCCCACTAACTCAGCAACTGCACGCCCTTTCCCAGCAAATGCTGGAACTGCAAGAGGCTATACGAAAAACTCAGGCTTCTAACAGAAATGTAGAAGCCCAGTTGAGTCAAACAAGGCAGCAGTTATCTAAGCAGATAACAGATGAATGCTAGGCTATCCAATTAAGGAGTGGAAAATCTTAAGCACTCAACCTCAGTATAATAAAAATGAAAAGCCCATAGAGGATAACCAGGTCTCTGCACAAGATTACTCTGGGCGCTTAAACGCCCAGAGAGGTATCCCTCTTGGCGTTGAACGCCAGGAAATGGCAGAGACTGGGCGTTCAAACACCCAGAGAGGTATACCCCTTGGCGTTGAACGCCAGGAAAGGGTAGAGAATGGGCGTTCAAACGCCTAAGGGGGCAGCAGCATGGGCATTGAACGCCCAAGCAAGGGAAGTCAACCACCTAATGACAACAACCCTACTAAATAAGGTAGTAACCCCCCTTCCAACACACATGGCATTCGACCTCCATCAACCAAGGTTGATGATTATAAGGCTAAGATGCCATTTTCTCAGAAACTCTGTCAAGTGGAAAGGGATAAACAGTTTACCCGCTTTACGGAGTATCTCAGAACATTAGAGATAAAGATCCCTTTTGTAGAAGCTCTTGAACAGATACCTTCTTATGCAAAGTTCATGAAGGACATTCTAAGTCATAAGAAGGATTGGAGAGAGACACAAACAGTCCTCCTCACTGAAGAATGCAGTGCAATCATTCAGAACAGCTTACCAGAAAAGCTTAAAGACCCTGGAAGCTTTATGATACCATGCACTCTAGGTGATGCTTGTACAAGGACAGCTTTATGTGACCTTGGAGCAAGCATCAACCTAATACCTGCTTCACTAATAAAGAAGCTTTATTTGACTGATGAAGTCAAACCAACCCGCATATGTCTTCAACTTGTTGATGGTTCTATTAAGATACCATCAAGAGTAATAGAGGACATGATTGTCAGGGTTGGACCCTTTGCCTTTCTCAGTGACTTTGCGGTATTGGACATGGAGGGGCACAATAATGCATCCCTTATCCTAGGAAGACCTTTCCTAGTTTCAGGACAGACCCTCATTGATGTTGAAAAAGCAGAAGTAACCCTAAAATTCAATGAGGAAAAGTTTGTCCTAAATACTGTCAAAGCTATGCAGCATTCAGACATTCCTGAGGAATGTATGAGCATTGACCTCATTGATTCCCTGGTGGAAGAGGTGAACCCAGCTATGAAGGAAGTAGTGCAGAAAGAAGTCACTAAGCTCTATGAGGCTGGGATTATATTATCCCATTTCTGGCAGCCCATGGGTGAGCCCTGTCCAGGTTGTTCCTAAGAAGGGAGGAATGACAATGGTTCACAATGAAAAGAATGAGTTGATCCCTTAAAGGATAGTTACAGGGTGGCGTATGTGCATTGACTATAGAAGACTCAATGACGCAACCAGGAAAGATCACTTTCCTTTGCCCTTCATTGACCAAATGCTAGAGAGACTAGCAGGTCATGCTTTTTATTATTTTCTGGATGGATATTCCGGGTACAATCAAATAGCAGTAGATCCATAAGATCAAAAGAAGACAGCATTCACATGTCCATCTGGCGTGTTCGCCTATAGACGAATGCCATTTGGCCTGTGCAATGCGTCTGCCACTTTTTAGATATGCATGTTATCCATCTTCTCTGATATGGTAGAGAAGTTCCTTGAAGTATTCATAGATGACTTTTCTGTTTATGGAGACTCATTTGACTCTTGTCTTGATCATCTGACCCTGGTCCTAAAAAGATGCCAAGAAACAAACCTAGTTCTAAATTGGAAGAAATGCCACTTCATGGTAACTGAAAGCATTGTTCTTGGGCATCGGATCTCAAATAAGGGGATAGAGATAGATCAAGCTAAGGTGGAAGTGATAGAACGCTTACCTCCACCTACTAGTGTCAAGGCAATCAAAAGTTTCCTAGGACATGCAGGATTCTACAGGCGGTTCATAAAAGATTTTTCTAAAATCGCCAAACCCCTGTGTAAACTCTTAGCCACCGATGTTTGATTCATCTTTGACCAAGAATGTATGCATGTTTTTGAAACTCTGAAAGCCAAGCTTGTCACTGCTCCTATCATCTATGCACCCAATTGGGACTTTCCATTTGAGCTAATGTGTGATGCAAGTGATCATGCAATTGGCATAGACCTAGGGCAGAGACATGACAAGCTTCTGCATGTCATTTATTATGCTAGTCGCGTATTAAATGATGCGCAGAAAAACTACACTACTACAGAAAATAAGCTACTTGCAGTGGTCTATGCCATTGACAAGTTCAGATCTTACTTAGTAGGATCTAAGGTCATCTTTTATACTGACCATGCTGCTCTAAAGTATCTACTCACTAAGCAGGATTCTAAACCTAGACTTATAAGATGGGTATTACTCCTGTAAGAATTTGATATAGAAATTAGAGATAGAAAAGGGACAGAAAATCAGGTGGCTGATCACTTGTCTCGGATTGAGCCAGTAGTAGGGACTTCTTCTCCCTCTACTGACATATCTGAATTCTTTCCAGATGAGCAGCTCTATGCCATCCGGACAGTACCTTGGTTTGGAGACATTGCAAACTACAAGACCATAAGGTTCATTCCCAAGGAGTTTACCAGGCAGCAAGCCCGGAAACTCATGCATGATGCAAAATATTACCTATGGGATGAGCCATATCTCTTTAAGAGATGCTCGGATGGAATAATCCGACACGGTGTATTGATGATTGGATTCATGATGGTTTAGAATTCACAAATGAATTCTCGTTGCAAGTATAGTTTCTAAACCAAGCAATAATCATTTCATACAAAAATTTGTGTTTGTCACAAGTAACAAACCCCTAAATTTATAAATCTAAGTATTTAACCTCGGGTCGTTCTCCCTAGGAATTGCAATAAAGTGTCCTTGTTATTGGTTATGAAGTATGTTTTGGGGTTTTGAGGTTTTAGACAAGAAACATAAATGGTAATGAAAGTAAACTAATAACTATGAAAGCTCTTGGCAAGGTTATGAGAACTAGAAGTCCTATCCTAGTTATCCTCCTCAATTGTGACCACAATTGTCCATTGCTACTACTTAGTTAACCTCTACAATGGAGAAAACTCAAGTGGATCAATTAACTTGATTCCACAAGTCCTAGCCAACTCCCAAGGAAAATACTAGCTTTAGTGGTATCCAAATCAATTAGCAATTTCTAATTATCAATCTACAAAGGAATTAGATAACTCAGGCATCACTAATTACTCTACCAAAGCCAAGAGGAGAAAAGTCTATGCTAAAATCCAACCAAGCATTTCATCAAACACTTGGAAGGCAAAAAAAAAAAGAAGCATAGTAAATTGATAACAAAAATAGAATTTAACAACAATAAAATGTAAGAAATCAACAACAACAATAAAAGGAAACACAATTATTATGAATTACCTCAAATTGCATTGAAAGAAAATAGAGTGAACAAGAATAGATCTACAAACAAAGTAGAAGAAAGTAATAACAACAATAGAAGAATGATGAATGTAACAACAAGGAATTAAGAAGGAGAGGTAGAAGAGAGCATTGAAACCTAGATCTAAGAACTAAACCTAATCCTATTATAATTCTAGAGAGAAGTGAGAGCTGCTCTCTCTAAAACTAACTAAAACTAGCCTAATGTGTGTGTATGATTCTCCATGCTCTTCCCCTTCATTCCTTGGTCTTTTTAGTCTTTTTTCCGCCAAAAACTCAGCTCCAAATGGGGCTGGAAATCCTCCAAAATCTCCAGGCACGTTTTTCTCTTTAAAAATCACGTGCGGTCATCGGCGCGTATGCGCACAGTGCGCGCGCGCGCCCCTGGAGAATTTCGCGATCTGCACGTAAGCGCGTAGTGCGCGTGCGCGCCCATGGAGTTTTCTAAACTTTTGGCTTTTCATGATTTTTCATTTTGTATGCTTTTCTTTCACTCCTTTAATCTCTTCCTAGCCCTTTTCAACCTGAAATCACTTAGCAAACACATCAAGGCATCTAGTGGAATCAAAGGCAAATCAAAATTATCAAATTAAAGATCTAAAAAGCATATTTTCACATCTAAGCACAAGTACGGAGACAATCACAAAATCATGCTATTTCCTTGAATAAATGTGAGGAAAGGTTATCAAAATGCTCTAAATACAACACAAGATAAATCCTACAAAGGGGGTTATCAACCTCCCCACACTTAAACTAAGCATGTCCTCATGCTTAACCAAGAATGAAGCAAAGGGTATGACATTTATTCAATGAAATTAAAATACCTATATGCAACTATCTAAATGAATGCAACTAATTATATGAATGCTAATGCTTGGTCAAAACAAATCAAATTCTAAGAGAATACATGTAAGCACAAGGGGCTCAAACAATGGAAATTGAATCCAACCCACAATTGTATTGAATTATCATAGGAATTTACAAACTTGCATAACATAGATGATAGTGGTGAATACATGTAATTTGAGCAATCGAACCCTCACCGGATGTGTATCCGCTCTATTCACTCAAGTGTTTAGGGGTTGATTTACTCAATTCTCTCCTAATCATGTTTTTCAAAATTTGTTTTTCTTCTAACAATCAACATTTATTTTATGTATGCATACAAGTATCATGAGGTCTTTTCTTTAGGTTGTAATGGGGCTAGGGTCAAGGTAAGGATGCATATTTGGTCAAGTGAGCTTGAAAATTGAATCTTTGATAAGCTTAAACTTCCCACCTAACCTATGACATCCTATACAATTTCAAAGCTAACCTAACTACCCATTTTTCTCACTTTTTCACATACTCATGTATTCCTTTTCATTTCACAACACTTATGCATTGACCCTTATTGAGCTTTGCTTTGGGGTATTTTGTCCCCTTTTTATTCCTTTCTTTTTATTTGTTTCTTTCTTTTTCTATTTTTTTCTTTTCCTTTTTCTCATTTTTTTCTATATACAAGATCATCAATGCATAATGTTTTACATTCATTACACATGAGCATGTACCCAATTTCTAATGTTTACAATAAAAATACAAAACTACCCTTTTATTCACCCATTGTCCCAAGATTTTCCACACTTAAATGTTACACACTCACTAGTCTAAGCCAATCAAAGATCCAAATAAGGACTTTTATTGTTTTCCGCCTTAAGGCTTGTAATGTGCTAAATTAAGAACAAAGTGGGTTAATCGTAGGCTCAAATTTGGCTAACAAAGGAAGATAAAAGGTAAGGCTATTTGGGTAAGTGAGCTAAATGAAATGATGGCCTCAATCATATAAATGCATGAATACACAAAATAATGGACATAAAGAATCAAACAAATCAAAGATCACAATTATAGAAAGAGACAATCACACACAAGAATGGAAAGTAAGTGGTTATAAGATGTAACCACACCATTAGGCTCAAATCTCACAAGCTTGTATTTTTAGCTCAAAAATATGATCCACAAAATTATGAATTCAAGCAAGTTCCAAAAAATTTTTTTCCAATCAATTGGGGTGGTGCCTTTTTAGATAAATTCTTTTGGGAATTCTATCATTTTGACTAAGCATATCCTAAATGCAATGTTGTGACTAAGAATTTCAAAAATCCCTTAGTGTACCCTCTTTCCTAATCAAAATAATTTATTTTATGTACAAAGGGTTTAACTAAGTTTTTAACAATTCAAAACATTTTCAAAATCACAACCACAAGGCTAAAATGCAATATATATACAATAAAAGTGTACAACAGTCAAAATAAAAAGTATCCATGCTAGAAAGTATATACAATAATTTTAAAATAGTGCAAAATAAAGTAAAATAAGAGGAACTAAGTGATAATGTCCAAAAAGTGTTCATCACATTCACCGATGACGACGGTGACCTCCCCAAAAAAAAGGAAAAGCATTGTCCTCGATGCTACTGATCGGGTACATAGTGAGGGTCAATGGTCACATCTACGTCCTGCTGGATCTCAGAATGGGGCACGGGCTCCTCAGCATGCTGTTGAGTATCCTGGTAGCCTGAGTCTCTAGAGGTGCTTCCTGACGAATCGACTCCTCAACATGCTCGGTCTCATGCTCTGCCCCGTGCTCCTCCGCATGCGTATCCTCATGCCGTCCCTCGTGGGCCTCCTCATCTGAACCGGAGGACTCTGGAAAAGGGGATAGCTCAATGCCCTGGAAAACAAACACCTGGTTGATTCTGTCGAGACGTCGCAGAATACGACGCTTGCTGGGCTCCATAAAGCGAAACAGGCGCTGGACCAGCATGTAAGTTGGCTCGGGTGCTGGTGGTGGCGGTGATACTGCTGCTGGTGCTGTAGAAGAAGATGGTCCTACTGCTGCTGTGGAAGATGAGGGTCTAGCTACCTCGACTACTGCTCTAGCTCGAGAGCGGCGCCTGGAAGGGGGCTTCTCGTGTACCCACCCACCCCACGGGATAGTAACTTCCTTCTCATCCTCGTCCGGGGGTGGTGGAATCGCATCATCATCCCTCCATGGGGCGCTAGCCAACTCAACCATCCTAGTGACCATGGTGGAAAATGGCAGAAGGCCACGGATGTGAGAGCGCCACATGCTTCTCCTGATCAGCCGGGGGAAATATACCTCCTTCCCCTCCATGACACAGCCAATCAGAAGAAGCATATCCACCAGAATCTCAAAAAAGTGTGTAGTAAGCAGGACATAGTACGCGAATATCTGCTGCCAGGTCCTAGCCTCCTTAGTCAGATAGGTGAATAGCATCCCCTTGGGCCTTGTGTTGGTAGACTCCATCACCCAAGGGGCGTCCGGCGTGGCAATAACGCTCTTCAGCGCCTCATAATCAAAAGTCATAGTGTTTATTGTAGTCTCTGCCTCCTGATATGCACAAATATCACCAGTCCGAGGTAGGCACTATAAAACACTTTCAATAGCTGCCTCAATGATCGAGATCTGCCCACCCCGTAGGTGCACTGAATCCAGAGTCTCTCGAAAGAAGTTACAATAAAACTCCTTGACCCAGGAAGTGTTGATCCGTCCCAAATCCCTATCAATAAAGCCAAGCCTAATCCCTGAATACGGGCCTCAATGGGTTCCTTCAGATCGTCGGGTAAGGCCAATTTCTTCTCAATATTCAAGTTCGTCTTCCGATAGGTGGGAAAATGGAGCTCACAGTAGAGATTTGGGAACATGTATGTATCGGTGGGCGGCTTTAGCTGATTCTCCTTATCCACCTTAGTAATTGGATTCTTGGCATAATGGACATAAGGGGAAAGGGTAAGATCTTGAGATTTCTTCCTCTTTTTGGAGGTAGTGGCCTTTTCTATTCCTCTATCGGCCATCCTGAAAATCAAATATGATATATAAGCACTTAGCCAAGTAGAGAGATAGAAAGCAAGTAATGGGATAGTCATGAAGTGAGTTAAAAATGAAGAAAACTTGGAATGCAAGTAACTATAAAAGAGAAAGATAAGGTCACAAACCAAAAATTCCAACATCAAACACATCATGCTTGTTGATTAAGTTCAATGAGCATCATACCCAAAAGAATGGTCAATGGATTAGATTAAAACAAAAAGGAAGGTGCGTAAGGTAAAATAAGTCAGAAGTTAGAAAATTCTATTCAAAAGTTAGGGATATGATGGACATTGTTTCAATCAAATGAGATTTACAAAGCAAAGAAAACAAGCATGCTCACAATCATGAGAAAAGTGCAGTCATTGATGATGAAATATGAAATTGCAAAAGAAGCAATTACTTGGAAGCAAGTCATCAATCAATGTCGTGATCACTGGATTGCAGTAATTGGTGGAAGTGTATGGAACATGCACTAAGTATAACGAAAAGCAAATTGAAAAAATTTAGACCAAGAAAGTCAAACTAGTGAAAATCACCAATATTGGAAATGAATGAATCCTTTAGAGAAATTGTAGGGTATAGTCAAATGTAAAGTTGAATTCAAATCAAAAGGTATTTGACTTATTTTTGAAAAGCGAAGCCTCAAAAGGGTCCAAACTAATGAGCGATGTGAGGTTAGTTGACATAGAAAACCGTCAAATAATTCCTCACTACACTTTTCCAATGCATACGAACGGAAATTAAATTGGATGCAGGAATGTTAACCCAAGTAACCTAAGAATTGAACTTGGCGAGGTTGGGCAACCTTAATTGAGGAAATTGCAAGTTCAATTCCAGGTAATAGGTTGGAATCAAGGAATTTATAAAAATTTGGACAGCATCCCGGCAGTAAAATGGACGTTCCCGGATAGTAAACAGCAGGAAAAAATGCAAGTATATGAATCCAAAGGAAATTACAACAACATGATCAAGCAAGGATTGCATATATGCAGCAGCAAACCGAAGGTCACAAACAGAGTTTAGCAGGCAGCAATGAAATAGCAGCAAAGCAGTATTAATATGGAAACAGAACAACCCATGAACCATCACTCAGCAAAAAGAGAATATGCATTTCAAACAGATAAACACGAATGGAGTAATTATCAGGCCTAGAATCCTCTATCCAGAACCTAACTACCTAACAGCAGACATCTCTATCTATCCTAACATGCAAAAATTAAATTCCAACTAAAAGACTAACAGTAAACTAATGAAAATAAAATAAAATGCAAGGAACAGAAACAGGGGATGAACCTGGAAGCAGACTAGGGATGGAATGGGGGGAATTGAGAAAGGAACGGAGGAGAGGGCAGATAACTGCACTCACCGGTGGTGGAGGGTGGCGGCGCTCGGTTGAGGCCGCGATGGTGAGAACAGGGAAGGCGTGAGAGTGAGAAAGGAGGGATGAGTGAGAAAGAGAGAGAGAGAGAGAGAGAGAGAAAGAGAAAGAGAGAAAACGGGGGTGAGAGAGAGGAAGGGCGACGGCAGCGGCGCGGTCGGCGTGGTGGTCGGAGGTGCGACGGAGATGAAGAAGGGGGTAGGAGAGGTGTTGGAGAAGAGGGGGGTGTGAAGGGGGTGCTTTTGCGCGAGTGTTCGTCACGCCCTAGGGTTATCCTGATTTTAGAATCGACGCGGGCGGGCACAGCGCGTGTCCGCGTGCATTGATGAATTTAGGGATAGACGCGAGAGCGTCCCGTGCACTCATGCGTGACTGGAAGAATTGGCAAGGACGCGCTCGCGTACAGTACGCGTCTGCGTACTATGAGTTGGGCTGAAGGCTTAGTGCTGGCCTAGCGCCAGCATAACTCTCTGGACAAATGTATGGGCTGGTACCAGCCGCTTAGGGACGCGTACGCGTAACGTGTGCGTCCGCGTGCATGGCCACCTAGTCTAGAGGCGCGCAAGCGCGATGTGCACGCTTACGTGTCTCCCCTCAATGCTATATGGACGCGCACGCGTACGGTGCGCGTCCGCGTGGGACGAGTTGGGCTAACAACTTAACGTTCGCACAAGAGAGGCCCAACTCTCTGGAAAATCTATGAGGTTGCATCCGCTCATGGACGCGTGCGCGTGCGTCCTCCCCCCCCCCCCCTTTTTTTTAGAAAAGCTAAAGGCTCACAATGCCCAAAAACTCCCTAGCAACACTTACAACTTCTAACTAATCAAAAAGTACACCATTTACAAGGATTTTTCCTTCAACTACTAACAAGCATAACATACATGTTAAAATGCTAACAATCAATTCATTAAAACAACTAAAATGACATAGAAAACTACCTAAAATGGTAGCTCAAATCACTTATTGATGAAATCTGCAAGAGGGTGGAAAGAGTATACCATGGTGGGGTGTCTCCCACCTAGCACTTTTGGTTTAAGTCCTTAAGTTGGAGATTTGGGAAGCTCTTGTCATGGTGGCTTATGCTTGTACTCATCCTTGATTCTCCAAAGATCTTTGTGCCTCAAATGGTTGACAGAAATTCCAACCTTCTTCACCAAGTTTGGATGGAGTTCCACCCAAGATATGAGCTCCCTTAGTTGGTCTTCGTACTGCGATCCGGGATCCCATATCTTATTTTCGTACCCATCTTCTAGTTGAGCTTCATGGACTTTCCGTTCGGGTGGTTGATAAGAAGAACAAGCAGAATTCTCTCTAGCATACCAAGCCTTCTTCCCAGACCAACACAAAATAGCATGCTTCCAATCATACTTTCCACATTTTGAAGCTTTGACCTCAATGAGCCTAATTCCAAACTTCCAACCTCTACACAATCCTTTCTACTCTTAATTTCACTAAGAGTTCTAAGTTGTCCATCATTTTCAATCAAGCCATATTCAAGTGAGAAAGTGAAGCCTAAGGGTAGGGGTTTTACCCACTTGAATGGTGTGTTGGATGGTAACTTAGGGAGGGGAACCTCCCCACACTTAGACAATGCAAGGTCGGTTTCCTTTTTCTCTTCTTTGTGTATTTCTACCTCGTGACAATTCTTTTCAACTTCTTCTTGCTTGTTGACCTCTTCCAATTCCTCCTTATCATCATTCAAATCAAACTCGGGAGGTCGTGTGAGATCTTCTTCCGCATCAACTTCACACTCATTGAGAGGGTCTTCAACAAGGTTACCAATAGTGCTTGGTGTGGAGTTGCCTTCAATAGCTACATTTTCATGCCCCAAAGGAGAGGATTCCACTTTTGATAAAAATTCATTGATGATTGAATCCATCTCTTGATCAACCTTTTCATATTCTTCAATTTTGATATGCTCCGGAGGTTGTTGGGGTTCACATGGTGGTTCCGCATCTCCTAAATCTTAAACCACTTCTCCCCTTTCTTCAATGACTCTAGGTTTCTCCAATTGCTCTAACACAAAGCTTGACTCTTCCTTCTTCTCCACCGAATTTTCCAATCTCTCTTTCATACTTTGCTCCTCTTTTGATTTTTCACATGTGACTATGGAAGCACCTTGAGTGTTCAAGCATTGGTAGGCTAAAGTATGTACTACCTTAGTCAAATTAGTCACAAACTCTAGGGTGTTCCTTTGCATATCCGCTTGTCCTTGAAGTAGCAAGGTGAATGAGTCATCTATTGGGGTTTGGAGTGGGTAGAGAGGTTCATCAATTTGGAGAGAGGGTTCATAGTAGGAAAGTGATTCTTCTTGGTAAGGGTATGGAGATGGCGTGCATTGAGGTGGTTCATGGTAATAGTCATGATAAGGTTGTGGTGGTTCTAGAGGTTCTTGCTCATAATGGTCATAAGAATATGGTATGGGTGATTGGTATGGAAAGGCTTGTGAGTATGGTTGAGGTTCATGTTGAGGATAAAAGTCATAGGCACATAATGGTGTTGATTGATTATCCAAAAAGGATTCACCATAGCCATTGAATTGACATGCATTAGGATGGTGATTATACCTATATGTATCCGGAGGTTGTTGCCAATAGGAGTGATCAATTCCTTGAGGCTCCTCCCATCTTGAAGTTTTCTATCCTTGGTACATGTTATCATTAAAGTCCACGTTTCCTACAATATAGTTGGAGCCAAACTCATAGCCAAAGTGAGAATTCATGATAGCAAGAGAAAATAAGAAACAAAAGCCAATAGGAAATAAAGAAACAAAGTCCTAAAATTAGCAAAAACTAACAAGTAATCCAAAAATCAAGCTATTCACAATATTCACATATATACAATAAACCAATAACATAACACCATTGCAATTTCCCGGCAACGGCGCCATTTTGATGATTAGATTCTTGACGGTTTAGAATTCACAAATGAATTCTCGTTGCAAGTATAGTTTCTAAACCAAGCAATAATCCTTTCATACAAAAATTTGTGTTTGTCACAAGTAACAAACCCCTAAATTTATAAACTGAAGTATTTAACCTCGGGTCGTTCTCCCTAGGAATTGCAATAAAGTGTCCTTGTTATTGGTTATGAAGTATGTTTTGGGGTTTTGAGGTTTTAGACAAGAAACATAAATGGTAATGAAAGTAAACTAATAACTATGAAAGCTCTTGGCAAGGTTATGAGAACTAGAAGTCCTATCCTAGTTATCTTCCTCAATTATGACCACAATTATCCATTGCTACCACTTAGTTAACCTCTACAATGGAAGAAAGTCAAGTGGATGAATTAACTTAATTCCACAAGTCCTAGCCAACTCCCAAGGGAAAGACTAGGTTTAGTTGTATCCAAATCAATTAGCAATTTCTAATTATCAATCTACAAAGGAATTAGATAACTCAAGCATCACTAATTACTCTACCAAAGCCAAGAGGAGAAAAGTCTATGCTAAAATCCAACCAAGCATTTCATCAAACACTTGGAAGGCAAAAAAAGAAGCATAGTAAATTGATAACAAAAATAGAATCTAACAACAATAGAATGTAAGAAATCAACAACAACAATAAAAGGAAACACAATTATTATGAATTACCTCAAATTGCATTGAAAGAAAATAGAGTGAACAAGAATAGATCTACAAACAAAGTAGAAGAAAGTAATAACAACAATAGAAGAATGATAAATGTAACAATATGGAATTAAGAAGGAGAGGTAGAAGAGAGCATTGAAACCTAGATCTAAGAACTAAACCTAATCCTAATCCTAATTCTAGAGAGAAGTGAGAGCTTCTCTCTCTAAAACTAACTAAAACTAGCCTAATGTGTGTGTATGATTCTCCATGCTCTTTCCTTTCATTCCTTGGTCTTTTTAGTCTTTTTCCCGCCAAAAACTCAGCTCCAAATGGGGCTGGAAACCCTCTAAAATCACCAGGCACGTTTTCCTCTTTAAAAATCACGTGCGGTCATCGGTGCGTGCGCGCACAGTGCGCGCACGCGCCCCTGGAGAATTTTGCGATCTGCGCGTAAGCGCGTAGTGCGCGTGCGTGCCCATGGAGTTTTCTAAACTTTTTGCTTTTCATGATTTCTCCATTTTGTATGCTTTCCTTTCACTCCTTTGATCTCTTCCTAGCCCTTTTTAACCTGAAATCACCTAGCAAACACATCAAGGCATCTAGTGGAATCAAAGGCAAATCAAAATTATCAAATTAAAGATCTAAAAAGCATATTTTCACATCTAAGCACAAGTACGGAGGCAATCACAAAATCATGCTATTTCCTTGAATAAATGTGAGGAAAGGTTATCAAAATGCTCTAAATACAACACAAGATAAATCCTACAAAGGGGGTTTATCATGTATCTGAAGAAGAGGCACAGAGAATTCTATGGTATTGCCATGGTTCGAACTATGGAGGACACTTTGGAGGTGAGCGGACAGCCACTAAGGTACTCCAAAGTGGCTTTTACTGGCCTACTCTCTTTAAGGATTCTAGAGAGTTTGTCCGTAACTGTGACAGTTGTCAGAGGACTGGCAATCTCTCCCATGGTCACAGCATGCCTCAGCAAGGAATCCTAGAAATTGAGTTGTTCAATGTATTGGGCATAGATTTTATGGGACCCTTCCCGCCTTCATACTCAAACGTCTACATCCTTGTGGCAGTAGATTATGTGTCTAAATGGGTTGAAGCAATAGCAATACCCACTAATGACACTAAAGTAGTAATGAAGTTCCTCCAAAAGAACATTTTCAGCAGATTTGGTGTCCCTAGGACACTAATTAGTGATGGAAGAACTCATTTCTACAACAGACAGCTGGATTCTGTCTTAAGCTGATACGGTGTTCGCCATAAAGTAATGACACCGTATCATCCCCAAATAAATGGACAAGTTGAAGTCTCAAATAGAGAACTAAAGCAAATCCTAGAGAGGACAATAAGTGCCTCTAGAAAGGATTGGGCTAGAAAGCTTGATGATGCTCTGTGGGCATATAGAACAACTTTCAAAACCCCCATCGGAACTTCACCATATCAGTTAGTATATGGGAAGTCTTGTCATTTGCCAGTGGAACTAGAACACAAAGCCTACTGGGCTACTAGATTCCTCAACCTTGATGCTAAAGCAGCGGGAGAGAAACGGCTTCTCCAACTAAATGAGTTGGACGAATTCCGCCTGAATGCATTTGAAAATGCAAAAATTTATAAGGAAAAGGCAAAAAGGTGGCATGACAAGAAGTTATCTTTCAGAGTCTTTGAACCAGGACAGAAAGTCTTATTCTTCAACTCAAGGCTCAAATTGTTCCCAGGGAAACTCAAATCCCGCTGGCAGGGACCGTATGTGATTACAAGAGTATCACCTTACGGACACATAGAACTTCAAGGAAAAGATCCTGAAAACCGGTTCACTGTCAATGGACAAAGGGTTAAGCATTACCTTGAAGGCGATATAGAGCCAGGAGGCTCAACACTGCTGCTAAGTTAAGCACAGTAAAGTCCAGGTTAAGACATTAAAGAAGCACTTGTTGGGAGGCAACCCAATAATCACTCATACTTTATTAATTTTCTAGTTACTTTCATTTTATATAGTTCTCCTTTTAATTAGTTTTTCATTGTGTTTTAAGTTAATTTTAATGTTAGTGATCATGTACAGTGCTTAAACAGAGACAGAATGAAGCAGAACAGCAAACAGAATAACCTGGAATAAGGATCTTGCTAGCGTTAAACACCAGAAAGGGTAGGCTATTGGGCATTTACATGCCCATGGAGGCAGCAGGCCTGGCGTTAAACGCCAACCAAGAGGCCTTGGCTGGGCGTTTAACACCATGAAGGGAGCACAAGCCTGGCGTTTAAACGCTAGCCAGGAGGCTCTGGCTGGGCGTTTAACGCCCCATAGGGAGGACTACTCTTTGCGTTAAATGCCAGAATGCTAGCATTCTTGACGTTTAAACACCAGCATGGCAGCATGGAGGTAACTTCAAATTTTCAATCTTTTCTTGATTCAACTCATCTTCATCCAATTTAATTTAAAAAATTCTTTAATTTTTATATCAAATCTTGTTCAAATACCTCAATTTCAATTTAATTTCAAAATTAAAACATTTTTTCAAAATTTTTCAAATCCTTTTCAAAATTTCAATCTTTTACAACTTGTTTTCAAAATCTTTCAAATCTTTTCTTATCTTGTTCATATTTTTTCAAATCTTTTTCATACTTCATATCTTGTCTTTAATGCCTTTTCTATCCTCTTTAAATCTTTTCCTATCTTTTCAATTTAACAACTTATCTTTTTTTATCTTTTTCAAAAATCTTTATCTTTTATTCATGATTATTTTCGAAAATCCCTCCCCCCCTCCCTATATATATGAGTGCCCGTGCCTCTCTCCCTCACTCATCACCTTTCATTCGAATTCTCCCCTCTCTTTCCTTCTGACCCAGTTTTCGGCCCAGAACACACAGATTAGAGGCTATAAAGTGGGAGAATGCATCCATTCATAAGCAGGCTCTCATAATTCACTTTTCATGATTTAGATGTAGTTTTTAGAGAGAGAGGTTCTCTCCTCTCTCTTAGGATTTAGTTTTAGGATTTAGGATTATTTCTTCTTCATCACAGGTTCAAAGTTTCTTTTATTTATTTTCAATTTAATTTATGAACTCTTCTATGTTACATATAATTTTCTTAATTAATGTTATTTGAGGTATTTCAGTTTATGATTGTTTTATTTATGCTATGAATGCTTTTGATTTATCCAAATTATTTTTATTCCAGTAGATTTATTTTTCTCCTTTTGGTCTTGGTTAAGAAATCAGTAACTCAGGAGTTATCAAACTCAACATGATTGATAATCGTTATCTTTGCTAATTGAATTGAACTTCAATAATCCCAATCTTTCCTTAGGGATTAACTAGGATTTGAGGATCTAACTAATTAGTCACTTGACCTTCCCTTGCTCTAGCAAAGGTTAACTGAGTGGAATTAAGATTCAATTTTCATCATCATTGATAAGGGTAACTAGGATAGGACTTCCAATTTCTCATACCTTGCCAAAAGTTTATTTTACAGTTATTTATTTATTTACAGTCATTTACTTATTTTAATTGCAATTTAAATTACTTGTTCCTTATCTTCAAAACCCCGATTTACAATCTCCATAACCAATAATAAGAACATACTTCCCTGTAGTTCCTTGAGAAGACGACCCGAAGTTTAAATACTTCGGTTATCAATTTTTAAGGGGTTTGTTACTTGTGACAACCAAAACGTTTGTAAGAAAGGTTGATTGCTTGGTTTAGTAACTATACTTGCAACGAGAGTTTACTATAACTTCTGAACCATCAATCTTCCAGTTCTTATCAAAATGGCACCGTTGCCGGGGAATTGCAAACGTGTGCCTTATTATTGGTTATTGTAAATATTTACTTTTTACTTGTTTATTTGTTTTTATTTTTATTTTTATTTTTGTTTTTTCATAAATTAAGAGGTTATTGGTTTTTATTTAGTTATTAAAAATTTTTTCAAAAAATTGTTCTTCGTATTCATCTTGACCTTCAAGTTGTTCTTAGTTGTTTTCTTCGTTTTGATCTAAAAATTTTTAAGTTTGGTGTCATTTTATTGTTTTTCTCTTTCCTCATTAAATTCAAAATATTCAAAATTTAAAACTCAAATTTCAAAATTTTAAATTTCAATTTTCAAAATTCAAATTTAAAAATTTAAAATTCAAATTTCAAATTTCAAAATTTAAATTTTAAAATTTAAATCTTTTTCAAAAAAATCATATCTTTTTCAAAATCTTATCTTATCTTATTTCAAAAATCAAATTTCAATATTTAAATTTCAAAAATTCAAATTTCAAATTTCAAAATTCAAATTTCAAAAATTTAAAATTCAAAATTTAAAATTTCAATTTCAAATATTAAATTTAAAATTTAAATTTCAATTTGTTTTTATTTTCATTTTTAATTTTATTTGCTACTATGAACTCTCACCCCATCGCTATGAGTCTAGTTACAATTATGTTGCAGGAAGAAGAAATTACAATGAGAACAGGCATCAAGATTGGAACAATCAAAGATGGGAGGAGCCAAAAGGATTTGATCAACCCTCATAGCAACAACCACCTCCAATGGACTATCAACAACCACCACCATGTGCCTATAAACCCTTTCCTCAACATAACTTTGGACCACCATACTCACAAGCCCCTTTTCACCATTCACCTCCATATGACCCTAACCCGTATCCACCATACCAACCATCTTATGAGCCAAATGAACCCTCATATCCACCCCAAACCTCCATGGAAAAAGCACTTACTGATCTAAACTCTATTATACAAGCTCTCGTCGCCCAAATCGGACCACCAAACACCTTCAACAATCAACCCTCAAGCTCTAGTGCACTTCCTTTTCAACCACAGAATGATCTCTCCATCCCATCACCACCAACCATGGAAGAGCACCCACATCCATCAATCCAAGAGCAACATGATCCCAATGATGCTATTGACATGGAACAAGAGAGAAGGGATCATCTTTGCGAATCCATACTTCATAAGGAGCTAGAGGAGGCCCTAAAGGTGGAGGTAGTAAAGACCCTTGAAGATGAAAGAATAGTTGAAAGGAGTTGTCATGGAAAGAAAATCATCAAGGATGAGTACGATTTTATATTAAAACTACTGGACAAAGCAGTAATTATTGAAGAGAAAAAAGTGGTTGAAGACTTGCGAGATGCTGAACCTCCATGGGAAAGTCAAGACAAAGAGCCTCCTTCCAAGACGGTTGCATTTGATGTTGAGGAGGGTGTACAACCTCCAAGGCATATCATAGTTGAAGACTTGGAAGAGGTTGGTCAAGAGATGGAGATTAAAGAAGAAGAAGCACAGCCTCCCATGCCCTTGGTGAGCAATGAAGAAAAGATTGAATTGGAAGAAAGCTACCAAGAGGAAGAGGTTGATATTGAAGAAACTTGCAAAGAGGTGGAAGTTGTCAGAGAAGAGCACAAGGGAGTGGAGCTTGCAAATTCGTTAACAATACCTCCCCCTAAGTTGCCATCATCCTTCACAACATTCAAGTGGGTAAAATTCATATCCCTTAGCTTTCTAATTCCACTTGAATATGGGCTACTGGAGACGAATGGTCAACTTAGAGCTCTTTGTGGCATTAAGAGTAAGAGGAAGATGGTTAGTGGTTGGAGTTGTCAAGCAAGGCTCAATATGGTTGTATGCTCGAAGTTTAAACGCAAAGGTTGGTGTAGAGCTCAACTGAATGGGTCTAGGAAGTTGTTTGGCCGCTTTAATGAGAATTCAGATTGCTTACTACCCGGATGGAATCATGATGATCAACACAAAGACGGGTGTAAAAGCAAAGTTTGGGATCCTGGAGTCTGTTCTGACATTCAGCATACTGGAAGCCTGAGACCCTGTTTAAAACTGCTCAAGGGCTTTACGTGCCTAGTTTGGGATCCCGGAGGATATTGGAATCACAAACATTAGTGGAGATTCCTGGATGAGTTCAAGCATAAGCCACCATAACAGGAAGCTCATCAAATGTCCAACTTAAGGACTCTAACTAAAAGTGCTAGGTGGGAGACAACCCACCATGGTATAATCGTTCCTTTCTCAATTTTAATTTTATTTCGTTTTGTTTGTTTTTCATTTTATTTTATCCTATTTTTATTGAACCTAGATTTATTCATACCATCCACATCCATGTCATTTTGTATTCTGCATACTGCATCAAAAAAAAATCGCACGCGACCGCGTGGCCCTGTAAATCGACGTAAAAAGGTGTATGGCCGAAAGTTGAGCTGGAATTGGGCTGGACTCGTGCTGGAAGCCCAAGCCCTACCACGCGACCGCATGTCGCATGCGGTCGCGTCATATTAAGAAAATGGCCATTGATGCGTTCGCGCCAACCACGCAACCGCGTCACCCAAAATTTGGCAAAAGAGTTTCGAACAGAGAGTTGCGCGAACGCGAGGCTGCACTCGCGCTAATTGCACAAATCAGGCCACACGATCACATGACCCACGCGTCCGCGTCACCTGACCTTATCGCGCATCACGCGACCGCGTCACTCACGCGTCTGCATCGCCTGCGCCGCACAACTTATCCAGATCAGCGCCAATTATCTTATCTTTTCTTCTCTAAATCCTAATTTCTTCTATCTTTTCTCCTTTCTTTCTCACTTTATTTCTTTCACTTCTCATTCCTTTTCACCTTCATTCTATTTTACTTAATTTATTTGCATATTTTCATTCATTGCATTTTAATTTTGTGCATATTTTTATTTTCTAAATTTATTATTTTACCATTGGTGTTAAATGTTCTTAGACAACTGTTGCATCTTTTCTTGAATTATTTTTAGTGACTTATTTTACACTGTGGCATGATATTAATTATCTGCCAATGCCAATCTTTTATGATATTTGCACTTCATTTGCATTGACATGAACTTATATTGATATTTTCATTACCCACACTCCTCCCCTTTGTTGCAAATTTTGCACCACTGGTATGCCATGTGCTTCTATTGTTTTCTCACGTACATGTTGAAGCTTCCATGTAAATGAGACCCTTATCAGTTGGCATTAACCCACCCATACTTCATTTATTTTCTTATCTTTATCTCTGAGTTACTGTTCTTCTTTTTCTCTTCTTTCAGGATGGCCACCAAAGACGGAAAAAGGGAGAAACTTCTAAAAAGGAAGACAAACAAGTCCATATGCACAATCCTTGAAGAAAAGCATCAGTTGGAACAACCCGTCCACCTGCACATCTCAGCATGCACTGAGGACGGTGCAATCTTTAAGTGTGGGGAGGTCGATACCGATCTCCATGGGTTAGTACTTTCTTGTCTCAACACCAATGTTTAAATTTTCTTTGTAATTAGTTGTTGCAATTGCATATTTGTTTGATTTTTTTTTTTTTGCATATTTTACCACTTGGTTGAAGTAATATTTTCTTTTTCAAGAAACCTTTTAGAGCATTTTACTAATTTGAATAAAATTTAATGTTAAACTTGTTTGAAGAAATATTATACTGGAACATGGTTTAGAGCTCGAACACACAAAACCAGTGAGATTTTGAACCTATTTGATTGGTTGCATTTTATCAACCAATATTTTATTTTTGTGTGTATTTTTCTCTCTAAAATTGTGATCTTTGTCTTGCTTAATTCTATATTTCCATTATTTGATGTATGCATACACTTACATGATTGAGGCCTTATTTCACTGAGCTTACATACCCATATGGCCTTAACCTTTTCATTATCTATTGCAAACCAATTTTGAGCCTATTTTATCCCTTTTATTCTTTACTTTAGCACATCATTAACTCTAAGCGGAAAACAATATTGTCCTTAATTTGAATCCTTAGTTAGCTTAGACTAGTGAAAGTGCTTATGATTTAAGTGTGGAAAAATTGGGTTTGGAAACATTTGGTTTGAGAATTGAGTATGTTAGAATTTTCTGAAAATGTGAAAGAAATGTTTAGGACATGATTCATGCATCTAATAATTTAATCAGATGCATTGAAAAAAAATAAAAAGAAAAGAAAAAAATATATATATAAAAAAAAGTGAGAAAAAGAAAAGAAAAAAAGAGCAATTAAGCAAAAAGGGGACAAAATGCCCCAAAATAAGTGGTAAAAGCAATGCATATGTACTGTACTTGAAATTAGAATGCATGAATATGTGGAAAACATGGTTAATGGACAGTTAGGTTTTGTACTTTGATACATGGATTGTCTTAAGTTAGGTGGGAAAAGTTTAAGTTAATTAAGGATTCAGATTTTAGTCCACTTGACCAAATACAATCCTACCTTGACCCTAACCCCATTACAACCCTTAAAAGACCTCTTGATTTGTGTATTTGTGCATTAAATTTTTGTTGATTGGTAGAAGAAAAGCAAGCCTTAGAAAGCAAGGTTAGTAGAGAATTGAGAGAATCGAACCTTAAACACTTGAGTGATTAGAGTGTATACACTATCAGTGAGGGTTCGATACTCAATTCCTTGTTCCCGGCTTTCATGAGCTATTTTCTTCTTGCAAGTTTACTTGTACTTCATTTTTGTGATTTGAATTAGTGAAATCCAGTTCATATTTATTCTTAAAAGATTTATTTACTTTTAACCAAGTAGGTAGAAACATTTTGTATGTAGTTACATTCATATAGATAGGATTGCATTTTATACATTTTACCATTCCCCTTCACTTCTTTATAGTTTCTCTTGAGCTTAGCATGAGGACATGCTAATGTTTAAGTGTGGGGAGGTTGATAAACCACTATTTTATGGTTTATCTTGTGCTCAATTGAGTGGATTTTATCAATCTTTCACCCACTTATTCATACAATTCGCATGTTTTATATTTTCCTTCCTGATTTTGTGCTATGATTGAAAACATGCTTCTTTGATCTTAATTTAGCTAATTTTAATCCTCTCTTATTACCATTCGATGCCTTGATATGTGTGTTAAATGTTTTCAGAGATTACAAGACAGGAATGGCTTAGAGGTTGGAAAGGAAGCATGCAAAAGTGGAAGGAATACAAGAAACTAAAGAAACTGCAAAGCTGTCAGCCTGACCCTCTCGCACTCAAACGACTATAACTTTAGCTACAAAGGTCCAAACGACACGGTTTCAGTTGTGTTGGAAAGCTAACATCTAGGGCTTCAATTTGATATATAATATTCCATAGTTGCTCTGACGTTAGGCGATGCGAACGCGTGCTCCACGTGGACGCGTCGCAGTGACAAAAAACCAGCGTGGCAAATTTCGCAACTAGCGATTTCTGGGGTGTTTCTGACCCAATTTTCGGCCCAGAACACATAGATTAGAGGCTATAAAGTGGGGGAATGCATCCATTCATAAGCAGGCTCTCATAATTCACTCTTCATAATTTAGATGTAGTTTTTAGAGAGAGAGGTTCTCTCCTCTCTCTTAGGATTTAGTTTTAGGATTTAGGATTATTTCTTCTTCATCACAGGTTCAAAGTTCCTTTTATTTATTTTCAATTTAATTTATGAACTCTTCTATGTTACATATGATTTTCTTAATTAATGTTATTTGAGGTATTTCAGTTTATGATTATTTTATTTATGCTATGAATGCTTTCGATTTATCCAAATTATTTTTATTCCAGTAGATTTATTTTTCTCCTTTTGGTCTTGGTTAAGAAATCAGTAACTCAGGAGTTATCAAACTCAACATGATTGATAATCGTTATCTTTGCTAATTGAATTGAACTTCAATAATCCCAATCTTTCCTTAGGGATTAACTAGGATTTGAGGATCTAACTAATTAGTCACTTGACCTTCCCTTGCTCTAGCAAAGCTTAACTGAGTGGAATTAAGATTCAATTTTCATCATCATTGATAAGGGTAACTAGGATAGGACTTCCAATTTCTCATACCTTGCCAAAAGTTTATTTTACAGTTATTTATTTATTTTACAATCATTTACTTATTTTAATTGCAATTTAAATTACTTGTTCCTTATCTTCAAAACCCCGATTTACAATCTCCATAACCAATAATAAGAACATACTTCCCTGTAGTTCCTTGAGAAGACGACCCGAGGTTTAAATACTTCGGTTATCAATTTTTAAGGGGTTTGTTACTTGTGACAACCAAAACGTTTGTAAGAAAGGTTGATTGCTTGGTTTAGTAACTATACTTGCAAAGAGAGTTTACTATAACTTCTGAACCATCAATCTTCCAGTTCTTATCACCCCTCAAGCTGAAGAACCATGCGCCCCTCAAATTGAAGAGCCATGCGTCCCACAGCCTGAAGAAACTAGCATCCCCCAAGATGAAGGTTGTTGAGTTTCAACTCTGTGCTTATTCTAATTTCTGTTTCAAGTATTTCCATCTTAATTTAGAGTTGCATGATCACTAGTAGTATTTAAGTCTTTATTTTTATTTTTATTTTATGTCTTTTAATTTTTAGGATTACTTAAGTATTAGTAGTAATTAATGAATTTTTATTTTTCCAATTAGCTATAAATTATTCCTCTTATCATCATTAAACATGAATAAAATAGTAGATTTTTTAGAAGAAATAAAGATGCATAAATTTTTGAGCTTTCCAATAAAGAATAGTTAAATTATTTTGATGTGGTGTCATTGCTTTAGTTTTCTAAATGTATGAATAAACAGTGCATATCTGAAGTTGAATTTTATGATGTTGGCTCTTGAAAGAATGAAGAAAAAAGAAAAATATTATTGATGATCTGAAAAATCCAAAAATTGATTCTTGAAGCAAGAAAAAGCAGCAAAAGGAGAAAGCATCTACAAAAGAAAAAGAAAAAGAAAAGCATGCGAAAAAAAAGCAGAAAAAGCCAATAACCCTTTAAACCAAAAGACAAGGGAAAAATGGCCCAAGACTTTGAGCATCAATGGTTAAGAGGGCCCAAAGGAATAAAATCCTAGCCTAAGCGGCTCAAACAAGTTGTCTCTACTCCCTAACCATGTGCTTGTGGCGTGAAGGTGTCAAGTGAAAAGTTTGAGACTGAGCGGTTAAAGTCGTGATCCAAAGCAAAAAGAGTGTGGTTAAGAACTCTGGACACCTCTATCTGGGGACTCTAGCAAAGCTGAATCACAATCTGAAAAGGTTCACCCAGTTAAAGTGTTTGTGGCATGAATGTGTCTGGTGGTAATACTGGAAAGTAGAGTGCTTAGGGTCACGGCCAAGACTCTGAAAGCTGTGTTCAAGGATAAAAAAAGAGCCAAACTAGGAGAGTCAATAATATTATCTGGATTCAAAGTTCCTAAAGATGCCAGCCATTCTGATTTTCAATGGATGGTGAGATGCCAAAACTATTCAGAAACAAAAAGCTACTAAGTTCTGCTCATCTAATTGACTGAGTTTCATTGGAAACTCAGAAATTTATTGCATCCTACTCTTCTTTTCATCCTACTTTATTTTTAGTTGCTTGGAGACAAGCAATATTTTAATTTTGGTGTTGTGATAAGCGGATATTTTATACGCTTTTTGGCTTAGTTTTCATGTAGTTTTTAATAAGTTTTATTCAGTTTTTATTAAATTTTTACAGGTTTTAGTGATAAATTCACATTTTTGGATTCCACTTTGAGTTTGTGTATTTTTGTACCATTTCAGGTATTTTCTTACTGAATTTGAGGAGCTGGAGCAAAAGTCTGATCCAGAGACAGAGAAAGCACTGCAGATGTTGTCCAGATTTGACCTCCTTGCACTCGGAAGAAATTTTCTGGTGCTACAGAAGTCCAAATGGAGTGTTTTCAATGGCTATGGAAAGCTGACTTCCAGAGATTTCCAGCAATATATAATAGTTCATACATTGTTTTGGATTAGAAGGTCCAAAACTGGCATCCAACGCCAGCTTCCTGGCCTCTTTTTGGCGTCCAGCGCCCAAGGAGCAGAGCCCAATGTCCAGACGCCCAGAGAGGACCCCCTAGCTGGCATTCCATGCCCAAGAGACTTCATAGCACGTGAATCTCATCAAAGTTTAGCCTAAACACTCACCAAGTAGGCCCCAGAAGCGGATTTTAGTACTAGAAAGACTATTTTACCCTTACTAGTCATTGTTTAGTATTTAAGGGATTTTATTCATGTTATTCGAGACTTTTACATCATTTTTACCATCATACACGTTTTACTATTGTTTTTCACCTCAGTATGAGTTTCTAAACCTCCTAGGTTTAGGGGAGGATCCCTACTGAGTCCTATGAATTAATAAAAGTACTACTGTTTCTCTTCGATCTGTGTTTGATAATTCTAAGATGTATATTCGTACTTCATCGTGGTGAATAGGATAATCTAACAAATTAGCTCTGTTCATCACATTAAGATGAACGTGCCTAACAAACACCCGCGTCTACTTGGGTTCAGAGTGCGTCTTTCACCGGACAATGACGAACCAACAGCTTGAATAAACATCTCTCAGATGGCTAATCCAAGACTTCGTTAGGAACTTCTCGAGACATCAGTTCAGCCGATTTCTGGGGAGATTAGGGTCTCTGTGGTAGAGGCTAGAACCCAAAGATGCAGCGTTCTCTGATTCGGAAGAACCGACCTTGTCTGTGGCGTTTTGAGTAGGATCATAAAGAAGAATGGACTGTACGTACTTCACCCTCAAGTAGAGATGGATCCACACTAAACCTGGGATTCAGATCCAGAAGAGTATTGGCAGCTACTCAAACCAGTGTCAATCACATACGGCCTGCCATTGAAGAAATCACTCACAAGCAAGAAGAGTAATAGTACCAGAGTTAATAAAATCCTAACAAATGTTCGTATATTTATACACTTCAGCTCATCATCATTTTATCATGATATTTTCTCACACTAGAATATTCCTTAGTCACACCCCCTCTAGTTTGGGAGCATGAAAATTAATCATTCCTATTTTAAAAGTGCAAGAAGAAAAAAGAGCAAGAGTTAGAGATTTTGTAAAAATATCGATTACTTGATTGGTCGAAAAAATTGGAAGAAGTTTTAATACTCCTTATAGGACTTTATCACGCACAGTATGACAATCAATTTTGATATTTTTGGTTCGTTCATGAAAGACTGGGTTCGTGGCAATATGCAAGGCTAATTGATTATCACAATAGAATGTAATTAGACATTGGAGTGATAGCTTGAAGTCTTGTAATAGATAGGAGAGCCAAACTCCTTCACAAGTAGCAAGTGTCATTGATCTATACTCAGTTTCAGCTGAGAAACGTGCGACTGTGTTAGTTTTTACTACGCTAGCATATCAATGACTTGCCAAGAAAGAAACAAAAACCTAAGACAAAACGGCAAGTGTCAGAACATCATCCCCAATCAGAATAAGAAAAAGCAGTAAATGTGAGATCATTTAAAGTAGAAAGCAACATGTTTTTTGCTAGAACTTCTTTAAGATATCAAAGGATATGGAGGGCAGCTTGAAAACTCTTAGTGGAAGCATAATTTAGAAATTGACTTAGTTTAATCGCTGCAAGACATATATTTGAATGGGTATTTGTTAGACAGACTAAACGACCTATCAATCCTCTGTAAGGTCTCACATCATCAAGAGGGATCCTTGATTCCTGGAAAGCTGCATTGTATAGTCAATTGGTGTAGCTATTAGCTTTGCATTGATTAACTCGAATTCATCAAGAAGATCCAAAGCATTTTTTTTGGTACATAGATATGCCTTGCTTACTTCTAACAATTTCAAGTCTAAGAAATAATTTCAAATCACCAAGGTCTTTAATTTTAAACCTATCATCAAAAAATCTTTTAATTCTCACAATTTCAGTCCAATCATTGTCACTCAGCACAAGATTATCAACATAAACCAAAATACATGTAAAATCTGCATCAGATTTTTAGTAAATAAGTAACTATCTAATTTAATTTAGATTGAGTGTAACTAATTTATATAAAAATACAGCATAGTTTTTGGTACCATTTTTTGCTGGCTTGTTTCAAGCCATATAAAGATCTTTTCAACTTGCAAACCAAACTATTTGAAGTTTGTAATCCAAAAGGAGGCTTCATATAAACTTTCTTAAATAAATCACCATGCAAGAAAGTTAAATTTATGTCTATCTGGTACACATATCAATTTTTCATTGCTGCAATGGCTAATAGCATCCTCAATATAATGAGTTTTATCATTGAACTAAAAATATCAAAGTAGTCAAAACTAATTATTTGGGTAAAACTTCTTGCAACTAGCCTTGCTTTGTGTCTTTTGACTTCACCATTTATTTAGAATTTTGTTCTGAGTACCCATTGATAGTTGATAGTCTTCTTCCCAATAGGTAGAGGAGTCAATCTCCATGTCTTATTTTTCTCTAAAGCTTTCAATTATTTTCTAATAGCATTTTTCCATCAGTCATGAAGAATAGCTTCTTCATAATTTTTTGATTCTATGATAAAGGAGATAACAATTGAAAATGCCTTATGTCATGCTAATAGTATGTCATAGGACACATACTTGAATATTGGGTGCTTGATGTAGGAAGATGATGAAGCTTAATGAGTAGAAACTGTGAGTTGCATATAATGATACTCTTTTAAAAAAGTTGGTTGTTTTCTTTCTCTATAAGATTTTCTCAAATTAGTGTTTTGTTACTGTGTGATATGAGATGGATGTAAGTTTTGAGATGGTAGACATAAATGTATATTATGAGAAGAAGATGACGAATTTATAATATTTTTTTGTAAATCGGTGTTTGATGTATCATTTATGTCTTGTCTCCTATGAATAAGGTAGCATGTTAGATGTAGAAGAATTATAATTTGTTCCTAAATTAGTATTTAGTGAAAAAATCAGGTTAGTAAAAATTTTATCACCAATAACATTTGGATTGAAGCCATTGTTTAAAGTAAAATCATCAAATAGATTAATTAACATTTTTATTCCATGTTGAATATTCGTTTCAGAGCTTTTACTTTTGCTTTGAGATTAACTAATTTGTGATGTATCCTTATGAAAAGAGAAGTAACTTTCATAAAAAATAACATTTCTTGATATAAATATTTTTCTAGTTTAAATGTCTAAGTAAAATATATTCTTTTGTACCACTTTTATATCCAAGAAAAATACACTTTTTTATATATGATCTAATTTCTTTGTATGTGCTTGTAAAGTAAAAGCAAAAGCCAAGCATGCGAAGTCTTTTAAATAACTTAAATTTGGAATTGAATTGTTGAGAATTTAATAGATTAAAATTATTAATTGTGACAGGAGATACTCTATTAATAATATAAATAGCTTGTGTCATTGTATAGTGTCAAAAGTAGTTTGGTATGTTAGCAGTGAAGAGAAGCGCTCTTGCCAGATAGCTTAATATTTTCTTTCTATCCTACTATTTTGCTGTGCTGATCATTTAGGACAACTTGTTTGATGCAAAATTAATTTTTTTGTAGAAAGATTTCATCAAGAATTTTGGTCCATTGTTAGATCTTACAACTTTAACTATGACCCCTTTGTGTATGAATCATTTGAATAAAATTTTTAAACAAATTACTGATTTTAAATTTATTTTTCATGAAAAATAATCAAATGAATATACTTTTATCTTTAATAGTAGTGAGAAAATATTTATTGACGGAAGTAGTTAGACTAAAAATGGGATCCCAAATATTAACACGGATCAAATAAAACAAAGATTTAGATTTACTAAAAGTGATTGAAAAAGGTAATCTTTCTTGTTTAGCCAAATGACATGAATCACATGGTATATCATTCTTAGGATATGTAATGAATGGATGAGTTTTTTGTAATTGTTAAAATCTATAAAATGAAAAATATATCCTAATTTAGGATGCCAAAAAATACTTTGTGAAGTATATATATGATTTTTCTGATTTTTCTTTTGCAGATGCAGTTATGGTAGCACCCACTATAGCTTGGAATTTCATTGTATACAATTCCCTTTCTAATTAGTAACTCCAATCATCTTTGAGATAAGCCACATCTATAGTTCACAGTCATGAGCATTGAACATAAATCAGTAAGATAGTACATTAGTTGCTTTTGAAACTGAAATTAGATTGCATTTAAACGTAGATACATATAGAACTTCAGTCAAGTAGAAATTTTCTGGAAAAAAAAAAACTATTCTACATATGGTTATAACAATTTTGAAACTATTTGACATAAGACTGGATTGATATATTTAATTGACTAAAAATGTTTGAGAGTAAAAGAAATATGGGAAGTGGCTCCTGTGTCTAAAATTTAATCATGTGAACTTAAAACATGAGTGAAAAAAAAAGGATATGATATATATCTATTGATGGTACGTGAATTGTTGTCAAATTTTCATTATTAAAAAATTCT
This sequence comes from Arachis hypogaea, assembly GCF_003086295.3. Classification (NCBI taxonomy): domain Eukaryota; kingdom Viridiplantae; phylum Streptophyta; class Magnoliopsida; order Fabales; family Fabaceae; genus Arachis; species Arachis hypogaea. Next base: position 39,518,706 of record NC_092054.1, on the reverse strand, counting down.
TGATGTTATTAAAAGAGTGCTATTAATGCTTTCTTTTGCTTAGGTGAAAACAAGCTATCTAAATTGATGTTCTCATCCTTTTTAGGAGGAGTGATGCTGACTTCTTCATTCTCTATCGCATTGATAATATTAATAGAAGTCATAATGCGATTCACTGCCTTAACTTGATTTTTTTGCATGTGTGGTGCAAAGTCATGTGTATGGTATCAAGTGTCTACCAAATGTCCTATTTTGTCACAGTATGAACATAGTCAAAATGCACCTCTTTCGTTACCTCTTCCACGCACACTACGCTTCTTTCCTCAACCATGAATATTAGAGGGTGTGGCTCAAAATTCACAATTTCATTGACCATTTGGTTTTATTTCAAAAATATTAATGGCAGCAGAATTTACTAATGCCTTAGAATTAGGCTCAATATTGTGCACTTGTTGTCTTTCTTGTTGGAGAAGAAGAGAAAAAGTTATTGTAACATTTGGAAGACTTCACGAGTATTATTTGAGAGTGTACATTTACATATTAGTCATTAAGACCTCTGAATCGAATCACATATGACTGATGTCTATACTGGTGCATTATATCCAAACCACAACTACAAGTGCTTTCACAAAGAC